>NC_056734.1:727118810-727228810 GCF_019279795.1 Protopterus annectens | reverse complement strand
AAACTCACAGTACGTAAACATAAATAGGCTACTAGGTAAAACAGTAGAGTGGATTAGTTGGTAAGGCTGGGTTGTTTACTTTCTAATCAGGTATCAAATAACTGCGATTAGATGCACACCAGGTTGAGCAATCTAGTTTAATATCCCGTTCTCCTTAAATGCAGTAAATCTAGACAAGGCAAATTATATCTGGGGGGACATGTAAACAGTACTAAAAGTTGATCTGTTATAAACAGAGACAGGTGATCAAACAAGTCTTGGTTTGGCATGCATCTTTCTCAAGGTTATGAAGGATGAACTGTCTCGGCTACTAACTTTATCTTGGAAAATTACAGAAATGCACAAACTTTGAGAGAACAAACCCAACAACAAGAAGCAGTAATTGGAGTCTCACACAGCCACACTGACAGACTTGCCCCCTTTGCCTGCAGTCACACTCTTGACCCACCTCTTTGCTCGCTTGCAGTCACACACACACACACAAACAATAGCCCCCTCGCATGTAGTCACACACCCAAGCCCGAAATGAGCATGCTTGTTTTTTTGTTGCCGTTTTCTGGTTTCATTCCCATTTAAGCACTAGTACAACAGGTAATGAGCAACCTCAAGACCACTGAAAAGGCTGGAAAACTCAGAGTAGACAATTCATTTTTTGCAATTGATTCTGAATTTGAAAGTCATAAATACATAGTTATTTGTCAATGTGGACACAATACACAACTTGAAAGTACATCTGAATGAAACCAGAATAGAAAAAAATGACTAAAGAAACATGGTCAGTTCACTTTAAACCCCATAGTCAAGAGTAAAAAAGATGGATAACTCATGGGTACTTTTTTTTTTTTTTGGTAAGGTTATATCAAAGATTCTGCAGCTGATTGAATAAATTCCAGAAATAAAAAAAAAAAAAAAAAAAGCAGTACTAGGCACTGCCTGCTTCAGATTGAGATGTTGCTTGAAGTATTTCAGTTTAACAGAAAACATTGAAATCATAAGCTTTGGAAGGCTCAGAAAATGTAACTACTAGTAACTGTAAACTTGAATCATTCAGTCCTTAAACATTTCTTAGAGCTAGGTCGAAAACAGATCAAAATTGTGTTCTCATGCAATAGTGACTGTACCCAGATTCTCAGATGTATCCCACAAATTGTCTGAGGGTCACAGGTGTTACCCTTTAGCATTCACAGTGCAAGTAATAACAGTCACATCTTGGGAAGACAGCAATTTCCCACACAGGTGAGACAAATTGTATTGGTGGTACCACATCCTTCAAACATTTCTTTCTAAGATAGCAAGTTCACCCTTTCAAATGTCTTATTCATAGTTGCTTGTAACTCCAACAGTGAAAAGTAAAATATAAATGTTGCTTTCACAAGGAATCTATTTCCATCAAGTAGTACACACACTGTTCTAGAACTGAGCCTCTATCTGCATAGGTATGTTATAAAAGCCAGTACTCCATGCACTTGCTGCAGGAGAACTCACAGCATTACAAGCCCCATAACCATTTCACTACCATGCAGTGACAATCTCTGATGATGTATCATTGTCCAACATAAAAATGTATAAGAATAATTACATAAAATGATGTTTATGTAATGTCATCATATTCCTATAATGTTGCATCAGAGACTATCCATGTGAAACTAAGTGGGTAAAACTGCCTTCCAGTTTAGAGCCTGCTACAGACCACGCTCCCAAACACAGGAACCCCACTCAGCCTTCCTGAGAACCCCGGAAAATAATAAGGTCTCTCCAAACACCATTAAATTGGGCGACTTCAACTACTCAAACAGACTGAGCATTACTGTAGCTCCAACACCGTAGCCCAAAGCTTCCTAGAATTTATAAACTCAGATGCTATGGAACAACTTGTTACCACTCCCACAAGAGGGGAAAACATACTGGACCTGATAATTACCAACATGGGGACTCTATGCTACAGACCAGAAGTGTATCCCTCACTGGTAAGATCAGACCATAAACTAATCTCACTGGATATTCACATCCCGACCCCACCCCCTGCCGGAACATTTTAACCAAGCGCCCGGACTAAATACGTAAACGGTCTAAAAATACCAGTGCTCCATCAAAGTTATAAAAATAATATTCACATACTTGTGCTGTGATCATAAACTTACAGTATGAAGTATGACTGCACTTAGCTTATAATAGTTCTTGTATTGTTAAATATTCTCTAACTTTCACTTCTTTAAAAGTACTGATCTCGATCTGGAAACAGACTTTACGACATTTGACTTTAAATGAAAACGTTCACAATTAAAAAATGGTTGCAGTCACACACACACTAGCCCCCTTGGTTGCAGTCACACACACACACACACACACACACACACACACACACACACACACACACACACACACACTTGTCCCCTTGCTTGCAGTCACACAAGGAGACACACTTGCCGCATTCCTAGCAGTCACACAGTTGCCCACACTTGCCCCCTTGCTTGAAGTCACACACTTGCCCCCTTACTTGAAGTCAGACACAGATACACACACACACACATATAATTATATTGCTTGTACAATGCAGTAAAGTTTTATTGGGTTAAAATATTCCAGAAAACAGTGAAACTAAATGCATGCACCCATAAAGACAGTACTACCCAATTCAGAACATTTCCATCACAAGTCTAGTCAAACTGAAGTAGAGTAAAACAAGCATCACTAAATGCAAACCACTTCTCCTTGGACTACAGTTCTAATTATAATTTATATTCAGCTTTATTAAACTACCAAGTAACATAGCCAAGCAACGTGCTGCAACTAGCAATCGCTGTGATAAATGTTGGTTATCACAAACAAATCTGCTGGCTGAAAACAATCTACTGGCTTCATGGGTAAAACATGAAGCAAACATGACATCAGCTCAGAATACACTGCAACGAGTATGTCACAATTTGAAATGTCTCAGGCTGAGAGCGATGGTCCTGACATGTCATACCTATGAACCTCAGTGCACTAAATCTGGACTAAGCCATATGTAAGTGTGAGAAAGGCACAAGTAGAAGTAGAAATTTCAAATATTGCTCTTACAAAGTTTGAAAGATCATCCAACAGTAGGTCTTGCATTAGTATGAATTTAATTTTCGAAAGGGTATGAAATGTGAAACTACAATGTCAGCCATTATTTTCTATAATGTTTATAATGTTTTGCCACACAAAAACAAAAAACAAACATTACGTGAACGTGAATGGTCGAAAAATGTGATCAAGAATATAAATTACCCCTTTTGCTGGCAGTCACACACACACACACACACACACACACACACACACACACTTGCCCCCTTGCTGGCAGTCACACACACACACACACACACACACACACACACACACACACACACACACACACACACACTTGCCCCCTTGCTGGCAGTCACACACACACACTTGCCCCCTTGGCTGCAGACACCCCCTTGGCTGCAGACACACACACACTTTCACCCTTGGATGCAGTCACACACACACACACACACACTTGCCCCCTTGGCTGCAGTCACTCTTGCCCCCTTGCTTGCAGTTGCCCACATACAGACATGCATACACTTGTGCCCTTGCCTGCAGTCACACACAAGCACACACACTTGCCCCATTCCTAGCAGTCACACACTTGCCCACACTTGCCCCCTTGCTTGAAGTCAGACACAGATACACACACACACACACACACACACACACACACACACACACACACACACATATATAATTATATTGCTTGTACAATACAGTAAAGTTTTATTGGGTGTTTTAATTGGGTTAAAATATTCCAGAAAACAGTGAAACTAAATGCATGCACCCGATAAAGAAAGTACTACCCAATTCAGAACATTTCCATCACAAGTCTAGTCAAACTCAGGTAGAGTAAAACAAGCAGCACTAAATGCAAACCACTTCTCCTTGGACTACAGTTCTAATTATAATTTATATTCAGCTTTATTAAACTACCAAGTAACATAGCCAAGCAACGTGCTGCAACTAGCAATCGCTGTGATACCACACACTTGTAGAAATGTTGGTTATCCAAAACAAATCTGCTGGCTGAAAGCAACTATCTACTGGCTTCATGGGTAAAACATGATCACAGTAAAAAATGAAAAGCAAACATGACATCAGCTCAGAATACACTGCAACGAGTATGTCACAATTTGAAATGTCTCAGGCTGAGAGCGATGGTCCTGACATGTCATACCTATGAACCTCAGTGCACTAAATATGGACTAAGCCATATGTAAGTGTGAGAAAGGCACAAGTAGAAGTAGAAATTTCAAATATTGCTCTTACAAAGTTTGAAAGATCATCCAACAGTAGGTCTTGCATTATGAATTTTCGAAAGGGTATGAAATGTGAAACTGCTATGTCAGCCATTATTTTCTATATTCATTCTATAATGTTTTGCCACTAACGGTCCACAAAAAAAACATCACAACATTACGTGAAATGGTCCGAAAATGTGAATCAAGAATATAAATTACCCCCTTGCTGGCAGTCACACACACACACACACACACACACACACTTGCCCCTTGCTGGCACACACACACACACACACTTGCCCCTTCCTGGCATTCACACACACACACACACACTTGCCCCCTTGCTGGCAGTCACACACACACACACACACTTGCCCCCTTGCTGGCAGTCACACACACACACACACACTTGCCCCCTTGCTGGCAGTCACACACTTGCCCCCTTGCTGGCAGTCACACACACTTGCCCCCTTGGCTGCAGACACCCCCTTGGCTGCAGACACACACTTTCACCCTTGGCTGCAGTCACACACACACACACACACACACACACACACACACACACACACACACACACACACACACACACACACTTGCCCCCTTGGCTGCAGTCACTCTTGCCCCCTTGCTTGCAGTTGCCCACATACAGACATGCACACACTTGTGCCCTTGCCTGCAGTCACACACAAGCACACACACTTGCCCCATTCCTAGCAGTCACACACACTTGCCCACACTTGCCCCCTTGCTTGAAGTCAGACACAAATACACACACACACACACACACACACACACACACACACACACACACATATATAATTATATTGCTTGTACAATACAGTAAAGTTTTATTGGGTGTTTTAATTGGGTTAAAATATTCCAGAAAACAGTGAAACTAAATGCATGCACCCGATAAAGAAAGTACTACCCAATTCAGAACATTTCCATCACAAGTCTAGTCAAACTCAGGTAGAGTAAAACAAGCAGCACTAAATGCAAACCACTTCTCCTTGGACTACAGTTCTAATTATAATTTATATTCAGCTTTATTAAACTACCAAGTAACATAGCCAAGCAACGTGCTGCAACTAGCAATCGCTGTGATACCACACACTTGTAGAAATGTTGGTTATCCAAACAAATCTGCTGGCTGAAAGCAACTATCTACTGGCTTCATGGGTAAAACATGATCACAGTAAAAAATGAAAAGCAAACATGACATCAGCTCAGAATACACTGCAACGAGTATGTCACAATTTGAAATGTCTCAGGCTGAGAGCGATGGTCCTGACATGTCATACCTATGAACCTCAGTGCACTACATCTGGACTAAGCCATACGTAAGTGGGAGAAAGGCACAAGTAGAAGTAGAAATTTCCAATATTGCTCTTACAAAGTTTGAAAGATCATCCAACAGTAGGTCTTGCATTATGAATTTTCGAAAGGGTATGAAATGTGAAACTGCTATGTCAGCCATTATTTTCTATATTCATTCTATAATGTTTTGCCACTAACGGTCCAGAAAAAACATCACAACATTATGTGAAATGGTCCGAAAATGTGAATCAAGAAGATAAATTGCCCCCTTGCTGGCAGCCACACACTAGCCCCCTTGCTGGCAGCCACACACTTGCTGGCAGTCACACACACACACACCTTGCCCCCTTGCTGCAGTCACACACACACACACACTAGCCCCTTGCTGGCAGTCACACACACACACACTTGCCCCCTTGGCTGGCAGTCACACACACACACACACTGCCCCTTGGCTGCAGTCACACACACACACACACACACACACACACTTGCCCCCTTGGCTGCAGTCACACACACACACACTTGCCCCCTTGGCTGCAGTCACACACACACACTTGCCCCCTTGGCTGCAGTCACACACACACACACACACACACACTTGCCCCTTGCTGGCAGTCACACACACACACACTTGCCCCTCGCTTGCAGCCACACACACACACACTTGCCGCCACACACACACACACACACACACACTTGCCCCCTTGCTGCAGTCACACACACACACACACACTTGCCCCCTTGCTGGCAGTCACACACACACACACACACACACACACACACACACACACACACACACACACACACACACACACACTTGCCCCTTGGCTGCAGTCACACACTCTTGCCCCCTTGCTTGCAGTTGCCCACATACACAGACATGCACACACTTGTGCCCTTGCCTGCAGTCACACACAAGCACACACACTTGCCCCATTCCTAGCAGTCACACACACTTGCCCCCTTGCTTGAAGTCAGACACAGATACACACACACACACACACACACACACATATATAATTATATTGCTTGTACAATACAGTAAAGTTTTATTGGGTGTTTTAATTGGGTTAAAATATTCCAGAAAACAGTGAAACTAAATGCATGCACCCATAAAGAAATTACTACCCAATTCAGAACATTTCCATCACAAGTCTAGTCAAACTCAGGTAGAGTAAAACAAGCAGCACTAAATGCAAACCACTTCTCCTTGGACTACAGTTCTAATTATAATTTATATTCAGCTTTATTAAACTACCAAGTAACATAGCCAAGCAACGTGCTGCAACTAGCAATCGCTGTGATACCACACACTTGTAGAAATGTTGGTTATCCAAAACAAATCTGCTGGCTGAAAACAACCATCTACTGGCTTCATGGGTAAAACATGATCACAGTAAAAAATGAAAAGCAAACATGACATCAGCTCAGAATACACTGCAACGAGTATGTCACAATTTGAAATGTCTCAGGCTGAGAGCGATGGTCCTGACATGTCATACCTATGAACCTCAGTGCACTACATCTGGACTAAGCCATACGTAAGTGGGAGAAAGGCACAAGTAGAAGTAGAAATTTCAAATATTGCTCTTACAAAGTTTGAAAGATCATCCAACAGTAGGTCTTGCATTAGTATGAATTTTCGAAAGGGTATGAAATGTGAAACTACAATGTCAGCCATTATTTTCTATATTCATTCTATAATGTTTTGACACTAACGGTCCACAAAAAAACATCACAACATTATGTGAAATGGTCCGAAAATGTGAATCAAGAAGATAAAATGCCCCTTGCTGGCAGTCACACACACACACACACACTTGCCCCTTGCTGGCAGTCACACCCACACCACACACACACTAGCCCCCTTGGCTGCAGTCACACACCACACACACTTGCCCCCTTGGCTGCAGTCACACACACACACACACTTGCCCCCTTGGCTGCAGTCACACACACACACACACTTGCCCCCTTGCCTGCAGTCACACACAAGCACACACACTTGCAGTCACACACACACACTTGCCCGCAGTCACACACACACACACACACACACACACACACACACACACATACACATATATAATTATATTGCTTGTACAATGCAGTAAAGTTTTATTGGGTGTTTAGAACATTTCCATCACAAGTCTAGTCAAACTCAGGTAGAGTAAAACAAGCAGCACTAAATGCAAACCAACTACAGTTCTAATTATAATTTATATTCAGCTTTATTAAACTACCAAGTAGCAATCGCTGTGATAAATGTTGGTTATCACAAACAAATCTGCTGCAAACATGACATCAGCTCAGAATACACTGCAACGAGTATGTCACAATTTGAAATGTCTCAGGCTGTCAGCGATGGTCCTGACATGTCATACCTATGAACCTCAGTGCACGAAATTTCAAATATTGCTCTTACAAAGTTTGAAAGATCATCCAACAGTAGGTCTTGCATTATGAATTTTCGAAAGGGTATGAAATGTGAAACTGCTATGTCAGCCATTATTTTCTATATACATTCTAGAATGTTTTGCCACTAACGGTCCACAAAAAAAACATCACAACATTACGTGAAATGGTCTGTGAATCAAGAACACAATAGCCCCCTTGCTGGCAGGTTGCTGGCAGTCACACACACACCACACACACTTGCCCCCTTGGCTGCAGTCACACACACACACACCACACACACTTGCCCCCTTGGCTGCAGTCACACACACACACACACTTGCCCCCTTGGCTGCAGTCACACACACACACACACTTGCCCCCTTGGCTGCAGTCACACACACACACACTTGCCCCCTTGGCTGCAGTCACACACACACACACTTGCCCCCTTGGCTGCAGTCACACACACACACACACTAGCCCCTTGGCTGCAGTCACACACACACACACTAGCCCCCTTGGCTGCAGTCACACACACACACACACTTGCCCCCTTGGCTGCAGTCACACACACACACACTTGCCCCCTTGGCTGCAGTGACACACACACACACACACTGCCCCCTTGGCTGCAGTCACACACACACACACTTGCCCCTTGGCTGCAGTCACACACACACACACTTGCCCCTTGGCTGCAGTCACACACACACACACTTGCTCCCTTGGCTGCAGTCACACACACACACACTTGCCCCCTTGGCTGCAGTCACACACACACACTTGCCCCCTTGGCTGCAGTCACACACACACACTTGCCCCCTTGGCTGCAGTCACACACACACACACACACACTTGCCCCTTGCTGCAGTCACACACACACACCACACACACTGGCCCCCTTGGCTGCAGTCACACACACACACTGGCCCCCTTGGCTGCAGTCACACACACACACCACACACACTGGCCCCCTTGGCTGCAGTCACACACACACACACCACACACACTGGCCCCCTTGGCTGCAGTCACACACACACACTGGCCCCCTTGGCTGCAGTCACACACACCACACACACTGGCCCCCTTGGCTGCAGTCACACACACCACACACACACTTGCCCCCTTGGCTGCAGTCACACACACACCACACACACTTGCCCCCTTGGCTGCAGTCTCACACACACACACACACACACACACACACACACACACACACACACACACACACACACACACTTGCCCCCTTGGCTGCAGTCACACACTCTTGCCCCCTTGCTTGCAGTTGCTCACATACACAGACATGCACACACTTGTGCCCTTGCCTGCAGTCACACACAAGCACACACACTTGCCCCATTCCTAGCAGTCACACACACTTGCCCCCTAGCTTGAAGTCAGACACAGATACACACATATATAATTATATTGCTTGTACAATGCAGTAAAGTTTTATTGGGTGTTTTAATTGGGTTAAAATATTCCATAAAACAGTGAAACTAAATGCATGCACCCATAAAGACAGTACTAACCAATTCAGAACATTTCCATCACAAGTCTAGTCAAACTCAAGTAGAGTAAAACAAGCAGCACTAAATGCAAACCACTTCTCCTTGGACCACAGTTCTAATTATAATTTATTTTCAGCTTTATTAAACTACCAAGTAACATAGCCAAGCAACGTGCTGCAACTAGCAATCGCTGTGATACCCCCCACTTGTAGAAATGTTGGTTATCCAAAACAAATCTGCTGGCTGAAAACAACCATCTACTGGCTTCATGGGTAAAACATGATCACAGTAAAAAATGAAAAGCAAACATGACATCAGCTCAGAATACACTGCAACGAGTTTGTCACAATTTGAAATGTCTCAGGCTGAGAGCGATGGTCCTGACATGTCATACCTATGAACCTCAGTGCACTACATCTGGACTAAGCCATACGCAAGTGGGAGAAAGGCACAAGTAGAAGTAGAAATTTCAAATATTGCTCTAATAAAGTTTGAAAGATCATCCAACAGTAGGTCTTGCATTAGTATCAATTTTCGAAAGGGTATGAAATGTGAAACTACAATGTCAGCCATTATTTTCTATATTCATTCTATAATGTTTTGCCACTAACTGTCCTCAAAAAAAACATCACAGCGTTATGTTAAATGGTCCAAAGATGTGAATCAAGAAGATAAATTGCCCCCTTGCTTGCTGGCACTCACTCACACACTAGCCCCCTTGCTTGCTGGCACTCATACACACACTAGCCCCGTTGCTTGCTGGCACTCACTCACTCACACACACCCTAGCCCCCTTGCTTGCTCGCACTGACCCAGTCACACACACACTAGCCCCTTTGCTGGCACTCACTCACACACACACACTAGCCCCTTGCTTGCTGGCACTCACTCACACACACACACAGCCCTTGCTTGCTGGCACTCACTCTAGCCCCCTTGCTTGCTGGCACTCACACACACACACTAGCCCCCTTGCTTGCTGGCACTCACTCACACACACACTAGCCCCCTTGCTTGCTGGCACTCACACTAGCCCCCTTGCTTGCTGGCACTCACACTAGCCCCCTTGCTTGCTGGCACTCACTCACTCACACACTAGCCCCCTTGCTTGCTGGCACTCACTCACTCACACACACACTAGCCCCCTTGCTTGCTGGCACTCACTCACACACAAGCCCCCTTGCTTGCTGGCACTCACTCTAGCCCCCTTGTTTGCTGGCACTCACACACACACTAGCCCCCTTGCTTGCTGGCACTCACTCACACACACACTAGCCCCCTTGCTTGCTGGCACTCACTCTAGCCCCCTTGCTTGCTGGCACTCACACACACACTAGCCCCCTTGCTTGCTGGCACTCACTCACACACACACTAGCCCCCTTGCTTGCTGGCACTCACACTAGCCCCCTTGCTTGATGGCACTCACTCACACACTAGCCGCCTTGCTTGCTGGCACTCACTCACACACTAGCCCCCTTGCTTGCTGGCACTCACTCACACACACTAGCCCCCTTGCTTGCTGGCACTCACTCACACACACTAGCCCCCTTGCTTGCTGGCACTCACTCACTCACACACACTAGCCCCCTTGCTTGCTGGCACTCACTCACTCACTCACTCACTCACTCACTCACACACACTAGCCCCCTTGCTTGCTGGCACTCACTCACTCACACACTAGCCCCCTTGCTTGCTGGCACTCACTCACTCACACACTAGCCCCCTTGCTTGCTGGCACTCACTCACTCACTCACACACTAGCCCTCTTGCTTGCTGGCACTCACTCACTCACTCACACACTAGCCCCCTTGCTTGCTGGCACTCACTCACTCACTCACACACACTAGCCCCCTTGCTTGCTGGCACTCACTCACTCACACACACTAGCCCCGTTGCTTGCTGGCACTCTCTCACTCACACACACTAGCCCCCTTGCTTGCTGGCACTCACTCACTCACACACACTAGCCCCCTTGCTTGCTGGCACTCACTCACTCACACACACACTAGCCCCCTTGCTTGCTGGCACTCACTCACTCACACACACTAGCCCCCTTGCTTGCTGGCACTCACTCACACACTAGCCCCCTTGCTTGCTGGCACTCACTCACACACTAGCCCCCTTGCTTGCTGGCACTCACACACACACTAGCCCCTTGCTTGCTGGCACTCACTCACACACACACTAGCCCCTTGCTTGCTGGCACTCACTCACTCACACACACACTAGCCCCTTGCTTGCTGGCACTCACTCACACACACACTAGCCCCCTTGCTTGCTGGCACTCACTCACTCACACACTAGCCCCCTTGCTTGCTGGCACTCACTCACACACTAGCCCCCTTGCTTGCTGGCACTCACTCACTCACACACTAGCCCCTGCTTGCTGGCACTCACTCACCACACACTAGCCCCTTGCTTGCTGGCACTCACTCACTCACACACTAGCCCCTTGCTTGCTGGCACACACTCAGTCACACACTAGCCCCCTTGCTTGCTGGGACCCACTCACACACTAGGCCCCTTGCTTGGTGGCACTCACTCACTCACACACACTAGCCCCCTTGCTTGCTGGCACTCACTCACTCACACACTAGCCCCTTGCTTGCTGGCACTCACTCACTCACACACTAGCCCCCTTGCTTGCTGGCACTCACTCACTCACCACTCACACACTAGCCCCTTGCTTGCTGGCACTCACCACTCACTCACTCACACACACTAGCCCCTTGCTTGCTGGCACTCACTCACTCACACACACTAGCCCCTTGCTTGCTGGCACTCACTCACTCACACACACTAGCCCCTTGCTTGCTGGCACTCACTCACTCACACACACACTAGCCCCTTGCTTGCTGGCACTCACTCACTCACACACTAGCCCCCTTGATTGCTGGCACAAACTCACTCACTCACACACTAGACCCCTTGCTTGCTAGCTCACACTCACTCACACACACTAGCCCCTTGCTTGCTGGCACTCACTCACTCACACACACTAGCCCCTTGCTTGCTGGCACTCACTCACTCACACACACTAGCCCCCACACACACTAGCCCCTTGCTTGCTGGCACTCACCACCACACACACACTAGCCCCTTGCTTGCTGGCACTCACTCACTCACACACTAGCCCCTTGCTTGCTGGCACTCACTCACTCACACACTAGCCCCTTGCTTGCTGGCACTCACTCACACACTAGCCCCTTGCTTGCTGGCACTCACTCACACACTAGCCCCCTTGCTGGCACTCACTCACTCACACACTAGCCCCCTTGCTTGCTGGCACTCACTCACTCACACACTAGCCCCCTTGCTTGCTGGCACTCACTCACTCACACACTAGCCCCCTTGCTTGCTGGCACTCACTCACTCACACACTAGCCCCCTTGCTTGCTGGCACTCACTCACTCACACACACTAGCCCCCTTGCTTGCTGGCACTCACTCACTCACACACTAGCCCCCTTGCTTGCTGGCACTCACTCACTCACACACTAGCCCCCTTGCTTGCTGGCACTCACTCACTCACTCACACACTAGCCCCCTTGCTTGCTGGCACTCACTCACTCACACACTAGCCCCCTTGCTTGCAGTCACTCACTCACTCACACACTAGCCCCCTTGCTTGCTGGCACTCACTCACTCACACACTAGCCCCTTGCTTGCTGGCACTCACTCACTCACTCACACACTAGCCCCCTTGCTTGCTGGCACTCACTCACTCACACACTAGCCCCCTTGCTTGCTGGCACTCACTCACTCACACACTAGCCCCCTTGCTTGCTGGCACTCACTCACACAGACTACCCCCCTTGCTTGCTGGCACTCACTCAGGCACACACTAGCCGCCTTGCTTGCTGGCACTCACTCACACACACTAGCCCCCTTGCTTGCTGGCACTCACTCACACACACTAGCCCCCTTGCTTGCTGGCACTCACTCACACACACACTAGCCCCCTTGCTTGCTGGCACTCACTCACTCACACACTAGCCCCCTTGCTTGCTGGCACTCACTCACTCACACACTAGCCCCTTGCTTGCTGGCACTCACTCACTCACACTAGCCCCTTGCTTGCTGGCACTCACTCACTCACACACTAGCCCCCTTGCTTGCTGGCACTCACTCACTCACACACTAGCCCCCTTGCTTGCTGGCACACTAGCTACCTTGCTTGCTGGCACTCACTCACACACACTAGCCCCCTTCCTTGCTGGCACTCACACACTAGCCCCCTTGCTGGCACTCACTCACACACTAGCCCCCTTGCTGGCACATAAAGAAGGAGAAAGGGTGTAAAGGGAAGAAAGGAAAGACATTATTGACAAGAAGCAAGGTGAGATATAACTGGAGGACTGCTAATGTCCCTTAATGTCAGGTATGATAAATATATAATGGACCATCCATCAAGATTATAACTGTAGATTTTCATGAGACAAACATTGGAAGTGACCCATTTACCAAATCCTCTTCAGCTTGCCTCAGTTCCAATTATGTATCCAGCTTAAAGTATTGGGTGGAATTACAGAACATACAACATAAACTAGACAGGAGAACCACTCCCTAGATGACCAGCATTTGACATGCCAAGGTTCCTAGTATACACATTGATTGAGGAATGGGAGTGAAGCACACTAGACAATTGAATAGTCCACTGAAGCTCTAAAGCACAGTTATCCACCATCATTGCATTAGTCATGTAAATGCCATCTGATAGTTAACCCTGAATTCGGGCAAAGCACTAGCTGTACTTTGATACACACATAACTCAGCAATTGATTAATGAAGCTAAACTAGCTTATCAAAAGTGTTGCTTAGCCTCTGTTGGGAAAAAACCGCAATCCTGCGAAACATTACCTCTAACCCTACATTGTTCTTCAATAAACTTCTGTTATCTCGATCTTAATCTGTATGTTTCGAGAAGTATGTATTTAATTCTTAAGTGTTATAAGAGGTAGGCACAGAAGGAGAGGTCTAATATACTCATCGATTTATTTAGGGAATAACCAGAGGCACCATGAAACTACTCTGAGAGATCGTTTAAGCCAGACTAAGGTTTCCACTGTTCAAAGGACGCATTAGAAACCTTTTTTCCACATTTACAAATCTAATGAGTAAATTGGCTGTAATTAGGTTATAGATTTTGTGTCGTTATGTTTTTTGGAAGTGGGGTATGATTTGTTGTTTCCTTATGGTACCTAACAACTCCGGTACCTTGCACACTGAGCGTTACCCTGATTTAAGCAAAGGGTACGTAGCGTTTGCAAACTCCATCAAAATTTCTCACCTTAATAAATCTTTAGGCATGTAGTGCTGGTTCTGCATTAACCTGGTTTACTCATTCTGGTTAACAGCGATCTTCATGGAGCTTGCAGAGAGGAACATAATTTTGTCTCGTATGAACAGGCAGACCCACGATTCAAAGTAGGACTGCCTATGCTCACAGTTTGAAAATAATTAAAATTGCTAAGAAATTCAACATAAAGCAGTTTGCGCAGTGCAAATAACGAATATGCAATCGGTAGGGGTGTTTACAGGGTGAAAACAATACGAGTTGCAGTTTACAAGTAGTGTACGAAGCAAAACTCGAAAAAATACAAAATTAGTAACATATCCACAAAAGCACACAATATAAATTGCCGGAAAAGCCTGCCAACAAAGTCATTCTTCTGCTTTTGCATTCACTGAGTGGGGTGGGGGTGGGGGGGCACCATGAGGTTAGATAAACTAATTTGGTCGCAATCTACTACACATAAAAATACAATGCATCAAGTTTAAATAAAATAGTAACTTGCACTAAATTTCTACGGCGAATTACACATTAAGCGCAGCTAACACATCGCAAGTGCCTACAAAACTAGTACCTTGATCAACAATGCTCTTATCACTATTCTGTCGAAGTAGCCTGCTGCAAAACTCTTTGCAAAGTCTTTACAAGTGGGGGTGGGGGGGGCGCCATGAGGTTAGCTAAACTAATTTGCTCACAATCTAGTTCACAGAAAAACACAATGCAAGTTTTATAAAAAATAGTCACTAGCACTACATTTCTCAGGCGAGTGGGGGGGGGGGGTGCCATGAGGTTAACTAATTTGCTCACAATCTAGTTCGCATAAAAACACAATGCAAGTTTTATAAGAAATAGTCACCAGCACTACATTTCTCAGGCGAATTACACATTAAGCGCAGCTAAATCAACAACTAGAGCTGAAATGCTTCACTATTAAAAACTAAAAGCACGTGCCACCCATACAAACACTAATGCTACTAATGTACACTTTAAAAATAGAAATAAATATCAGGGCTACGAACGCATGGACAGTAAAATTAACTTTTCTTACAGTAAATAATACACTTACCTTACCTAGGAATTAGCGAAACGCTGGTGAAGATGCAAGCAGTAGAAACTGATAGGAAGTCCTTCGCACGAAATGGAACCGACAGGAATCACCTCGACCGAAAAGATGTTCCACACACCAGCTAATGCTTTTTATTAGGGCAGTAGTGGGCTGGGCAAGGCATAGATGACATCACAATGTGGGAGGATCAGAGGGGCTACAATACAGCATTTAAATTAGGCAGTGTTCACGTCAATTTGGGGGAGGAACTGTCCCTGGATTTACAAGAAGAGCTATGGCAGATGTGACATCACTATTTAAGAGACGGATAGACTGTTTTCATTTTGGTTTTAAATAGGGAAGTGAAATAGTACGGAAAGTTAGCTCTGAAACACTTTTGACGATTTTATTGTAAAGCTGCAGGTTTTTTTTTTTTGGCTGTAGGACAGAATGGGGACTTAAGCAGACAGCAGGTAGAGCTTTTTAATTTGATATCCCGTTGTTTTCCTTTAAGAGTTGAATTGCTTTTTTGAATGGAATGTTCTGTAGGTGGTAGGAAAAATTAGGTTGGTTTTATGTCTAATAACATAAGTTAGTGAATGATCACTTAGATCGTCTGGAAGGATACCTGATTGGTAGGTTTGTTGGGGGGTATTAGTAAGAATCCAGTCTAAGGTGGTTTCATTGTTACTGATTTTATTAGTTCTGGTAGGGCCATTAATAAGTTGCGTAAAGCCATATAGGTTTATATGGGAGGTGGAGTTTGTACTATTACAGGAATTCCAATCAATGTTTATGTCGCCTAGGACTAATGTTTCTTGAGGGAGGTTAGTGAAGAGCCAACTTAGGATGCTTTCTAGAGTATTAATGTTATTTCCTGGAGGAAGATATACGCAAATGATATTTATGGCTTTATTAGTGTTGACTTGAAGTTTGGAGCAAATTACTTCGGCACTATTTTCTAGGGGTAGTTTCAGATTTATAGTACTGATTTGTAGTTGTGCTTTATGGAGAATTTCTACTCCTCCTCCCTTCTTGAATGAGCGGTCAAGTCTAATGATATTATACCCGGGTGGGGTGATTTTGTTGTCTTTAATGGTAGGTTTTAGCCATGTTTCAGATAGGCATAAGATGTCATATTGGTGGACTTCGAGGAAGGCATGGACATGAGTGATTTTATTACAAATGCTACGTATGTTGAGATGAGCTATGGAGAGTGAGTTGGTGGGTTTGGTAGGTGATAGAGAAGTAGCTTTCTCTGTTTTTTTGTTGCCCTTGTTATGGATGTGGTATGGGCCAGGGTTGGGATGAATGTCCCCATCCACTAGTGAATGGAGGAGTGTGAAATATTTAGGATGTAGAGGTTTACAAGAGTAGTCAATTAATTTTCTAGATTTTGGGTTGTTTATCTTAAAGTGTGCTAGTCTGTGGTATTTGGCTAGTAGGTAATTAGGTTTAAAAGTGAGATTTAAGAAGGTTGGAGAGAAAGGTGATGTAGATGTAGAGGTGTGTATGGAGGGAAAGGCAAGGGTAGAGTAAAGAGATTGTTCATAGGAGGTTAGGAGATAAGTAGTTGCTAGAGGAGGTAGAAGTGATATACAGATGAGTAGTTGAAGTTGTGATGGGATAAATGATGTATGCATTATAGTGTTTGAGGAGGTGAGAGAGAGGATGAGAGGTAGATTGTAAGAACAGATGAGGAGTAGTAATAAGACTTTATGTGATAGAGGAGGAGGTAAGTTAGTTAATTGGTGGGTATGATGTGAGTTCAAAAGGGGTTGGGTGAGTTCATAAAGAGATTTGTCTGATTGGAGTGGATAGAGTGGGGGTGTGACTTCTACAGGTATGAATGTAGGAGTACTGGGGGCGTGTGGGAATTGGGGGCAGGGTAGGGGAGCGAAGTAGCCCGAAAGGCGAACGGAGTGGGTAGAGACAAGAGAGCAGAGCAGAGTGAGGAGGAAGACAATCAGTGAAGTATCAGAGTCCAGCAGGTAAGTCTGAAAGCGGGAGAATGTAGACGCAAGTTCAGAGGCTAGTAGAAAGAAGGTCAGGATGTTAGAGGAGAGGAAACTTCTTAAGGATGGCTTGGTACAAAGGAGAGATGGTGTATAAGTGAGTCTGAGGATACTGGGAACAGAGTGAAGGAAAAACTGGGAACAAGGTCAAGAAGGTAGGGATTTAGAAATAGGGTAGGAAATACAATGAAAAAGCTGTGACTAAGACGGCTCCTAGTGGCCAGACGCTATGTAGCAATGGAGAGATCCCCTATTAGATTTGGCAGTCTAAGGGGAAGTAAGGATGAATCAGATAGTGTAGGAAGGGGAGTAAGAAGCGGTTTAGATTAAATATAAGAAAGGAGTGAGAGGCTGAGGAGAGGGTTTGGCTGCTGGCTAACCTGTCTGAGAGGCTTGCTTATCCTTGCAAAGTCTTAACATTCGTTTAGTAACAGTTTATTTGGATCAGTGTCAATACATACTCTCCCTGCCCTTTTAGAAGAAAAATGTGTCTTTGGGAGCTGTTAGGTTTTTCTCCTTTGTTTGCCCTATTCTTCAAAGGCATCCAGTTGGGTAAATGCAGGTGTTTGGAGCAGGGACAGTCTGGAACACAGTTTTTCCCTGCCCTTTTAGAAGGAAAATGTGTCTTTGGGAGCTGTTAGGTTTTTCTCCTTTGTTTGCCCTATTCTTCAAAGGCATCCAGTTGGGTAAATGTAGGTGTCTGGAGCAGGGACAGCCTGGAACACAGTTTTTCCCTGCCCTTTTAGAAGGAAAATGTCACTTTGGGAGCTGTTAGGTTTTTCTCCTTTGTTTGCCCTATTCTTCAAAGGCATCCAGTTGGGTAAATGCAGGTGTTTGGAGCAAGGACAGTCTGGAATACAGTTTTTCCCTGCCCTTTTAGAAGTAAAATGTCTCTTTGGGAGCTGTTAGGTTTTTCTCCTTTGTTTGCCCTATTCTTCAAAGGCATCCAGTTGGGTAAATGCAGGTGTTTGGAGCAGGGACAGTCTGGAACACAGTTTCTAAGTCAAGCACAGGAGCAGGGCACTCAGCAGCTAGGTGGAGGGTAGAAGAAGAAGAAGCTGGCTAAAACTTGGTTTAAATATCCAGATGACACTCCCTCCATACCTCTTTTTCACCTGCCATGTATTCAGACCAGACAGAAACTATGGTGGGGTATCCGTATTTGTTAGAGACTATTTCGCCTATAGACAGATTTCCAGAGACCCACAAATAGAGGTCATTGAGCTCTAAATCCAAATAAACAGAACCAACAATCAGTTTATGACTTGTTACAGGACACCTTCTATGCACTTTAAAGATCATGTAAGGCTTATAAATGTAGTTGACGTACTCACTATAAACAAGAGCTCAATATTTTAAGAGATTTTAAGTACCCCTCAATAAACTAGAGTACTTATACCTCCAATGTAGGATGTGCTCAAAAGTTGTTAGATTTAATAAGAAAAAATTCCTGAACCAGATTGTTAACAAACCCAACAGAAGACCTAATGTTCTTAACCTGATCCTTATGGTTATAGCTTCTCCATGTACTATTGCTCTGGTATCTCCTTCCCTGGTTAAGTCTGATCCTAAACTAAAATCTCTAATCCTACTGAAACTAATATATTGAAATTGAAGGATATGAAATGTAATAAACTTATCAAATTCTATGACAAAGTTTCAAAATTCACTTATAACAGCATCAACCCAGATGTAAACACAGCATGTAGCTCTGCAAAGGAGTTCCGTGCACAGTAGATAAATGTATAGATCCGGTAGTCCAAATGACATATAAATATGGTATGATCCAAAAACATAAATAAACTGCACAGTAAAAGAAAAAAAAAGCTAAAGTATACAGCAAATCATAATAAACTCATATCAAGGATAAACATCAGAAAATTGACTAAAAACTTGAAAATTTACTATTAGGTCAACTAAAGCAGCCCAGGAATTGTTTTCCACATTTAGAAATATTTCCTTCATGGGATCTGATAATATACCCAGATGTTTAATAAACAATACTAAATAAACCCTGGCAAAACCATTCCTTAAACTAGTTATTTTGAGTTTAGCTACTGGCTTTGTCCTTGAGGTTTGGCACACAGGAGTAGTGATGTCTCTCCACATGGGTGGCCCATAGTCTTATTTGCAAAGCCATGGAACATACTATAACTGATCTGATAAACTATGATATTAAAAATCTCTTCAAGACAGACCCACAGCAATTTGGAATAATCAAGGATAGTTCATGTTTAATGACTGGTTAATTTCTTTGAAGGGGTAACACAGTACACTGAAATCAGTCATACAGTCCACACAGTGTACCTTGAGCTGGCCAAGGCATTTTACATTATCCCCCATGCTAGCATAGTTAGTAGGCTTAATGCTTTACAAATCAATTCCTACATGGTAAGATGGATAGTAAATTGGCTAAATGATAAAACCCACATGGTGTGGGTAGCAGGTGGGGTATCAGAAATTATGAAAGTGATCAGTGATGCCCTACAGGGCTCAGATCTGGGACATCTTTTATTTAGCATTTACATTTCTGATCTCCAGACCTTTGCCTAACTAAGTTCGCAGATGACTGTAAACTGAGAGTCATTATCAAGTCCCTCTCTGATGCTCAAGCTCTTCAGAAAGAATATGCACTTGTACCTTGTGTACAAAACAGAGCTCAAATGGCATGCTAAAAAGTGTACTATTGTCACATTTGGTATACTACATCTCTCCCCAAGAATACAACATAGACAACACCCCACTCCAAAAATGAGACTGTTACTAGAGACATTCAGACTTGAGGTGATAAGTCCATCCCTTTGGTAAGCATCTAACAACAGCAGTCAGAAAGACTTTCTACTTAGCACAATTAACATCCAAAAGAATATCATCCAGATCTAGTGAGCTCATTGCCCCTTATATTCAGCATTGAGAAGGGTAATTATTGAATATAATGCCCCCTTTGGGATATACCTCACTAGACATATCAAACAACTACCACGATGCTAGAGGTTCCTAATTTAGAAGATCACTGTCCTTAAAACGCTAAGCTCCCAGAAAAGAATGGAAACACTCACTTTTATTCAGTATGTTTTAAAGTATTTAGGGGATAACTATGCCTTGACTTCCATGCCATTAGGGACACAATGGTCCTGGATCTCTTGTACCTCTACAGATCCAGCAGTTCCACAAGTGCCAGAACTAGGGATGCAAATATTCACCAGCAGATAAATAAAACATGGTGGAAAGATAAGTTCATCATGTTGCACTTTCCTCACCTCTGCAATGGATTCAAACTGCATATTAAGCACTAAGATAAATAAACTCCCTTCAAAAGGGAAATGGATGATTGAATTGGTGTTCACAAAATCACCCCTGGCTTGAATGGCTTTATCCCCCTCAAAAAGAAGGTATGGTCTATGACTGGGTACTGACAAGGTGCAAATAGTCACAGAACTCAAGTGCTTTGTATTTACTCTGATTGCATGAAACGTTTACACACCCACTGCATTAAGATTGTGACTAAGGCTGCAGAGCTCCTAGACTACTATATGAAGAACTTTTTTCATCAAAAAGATGGTGAGCTGAGAGCGACTTGCATCTAATGTGCCAGTTCTGCACAGAAAAACAAGTGCTGGGACTACAACTTGACTTTTCCCATATGCAGAGTGGGGAAGAGAGAGAATTTTTTTTCATAAAAAACTGCCAGAATGGCTATAGCCTGCTACTTGAAAAAGTGAGGAATGACTTAAGTTCCAGGAAATAAGAAAACGATTGACCCTACAGAACCTGATAGGATCATTAGGGATTTTAGCAGAACCACAAATAGAGAGCTATTTTAGACCTCAGTGCCAAATCTGGAGTTTATAGTAGGTCAAAGGAATGATTCTTACTGGTTGAAGGTGAATGTCTGTGTGGGTTATATTGGTGCTAAGAGATGATGCAATATGTGTAGTGATCTAGATAAGTGTGCAGATGTGTTCTTAGATTATAGATACTAAGGGAAGAAAAGTAGCCAAACAATGTTTTATTCCACATGGATATAATCAGCACTTGTCCAAAATGGGTCTATATCACATCGTCGAATCACTAATATGCGAACGCCTCTTTGTCGAGCACCAAAACTGCTCATAATATATCCATAATTTGACATCTTGTAATTACCAGCATTATCCACTGGTTAAGAAGGAACTTTTGTTTGTCTAATTTCATTGAGCAGATGAGGATGAATTGCATGTCTTGTCATATATGAAAACAAATAGAACATGACAATAAAGATCATTTGATTCCTTTGTTTAACTTGAGAACACATTCCAAAGCAAAGGGCTGGATATTATGATTCCCTTAATTACCATAGTTTTTCATGTCAGGAAACTTATTTTGACTGTGTTGAATTCTGTCAGCATTTATTTAGGCATAGTTGCCCTGTGATCCCTGTATTATTGGACAAGATGACAGAGACATTGATAAAGAATTTTGCAGGATCAGGACCCTTATAGGAGATTATCATTAACAAGAAAATTCCTTCAAGTCAGGCTTGTATAACTGTTCAGAGAAGAATAATTAAGTAATCTACACCACCATGTAGGTCAGCTGGTTTGTAGGGATGGTTAATATTAATATCAACCTAAAACCTATACTTCAAGAAATTGCAGAAGAGACTGGGGCATTAACAGAACCTGTATAGAAAGGGATAAAGTAAAAACTACATATTTGAAAAGGAACAGCCTTAGGTAAAGTAGCACCCTAGATGAAAAGGCTCTATTCTCCACCACCTCCATCCCACTGCCCACTACATTCTGGCCTACTCATTTTATCCATATTATTGCTTTTTGTACCTTTATCTCACTGTCTGCTTATTCTTCATTGTTTCCTGAAATTATTATTTCATTCAGCATGATGTCTTTAGACAAGAATCCACTCTGATAATTGTGTAGGAAACAACTGTATTTTTCCATCATGGGTTCTGGATGCTCTGAGGAACATTTTAGAGTATTTTTGAAACAACCTTTTCGTCCAATGAAGGCTTGAATGAAAACGATGATCAAGGAAATAAATTTAGATCCTGCTCTTAAACTTTGATTTTCCTGCATTATTTCAGCACATCCTAACTGGCCAAGACTACTCTGTAATATCTGCAGAGGAAATAACTGTATTAAGCAGGAGTATCTGGGGGCCACTAGGCCATCATAAGGCATTGAGGGTAACTAAATGCTCAGACATGCATTTTAGAGTTTTTTAAACATTCTTTTATCTAATGATGTCATGAACAAAAACCGTGATCAAAGAAAGATATTTAGGCTTACTGTACAATTTTGTTTTTCCTGCATCCTTTCAAATCACCCTTACTGACCAAGACTATCCTGTAATAACTAAATTAAGCTTGTGGTCTTGGACTGCTAAGCACCCAAAAGCCATGGGGATATAGATGCTCTAGGTGAATTTTAGAGTTTTTTCAACCTTTTGTTTCTAAACTGGCCTGAAAATAAATTTTGTGTATGAAAAAGGAATTCCATCTTCTTTTTTTTAATTCAGTGAAGAAATACAATGTAGCCACATCTTAATGTTCAAAGCTGACCATACACCAGTTTACAATGAGCTTGAAAGACATGTACTTGTAAGGATATATAAATCATAACTGAGAATAGAATATGTATCTCTACCCCCATCAGAATAAGTTGCCACTTTCTGTGTATCCCCCTCTGGTGTTAAACTGGGATGAAAATTCAGGCACAAATGCCAACAGTCATATACTTCAAGCTGCTGTTGCCAAATGAATATACAGCAAGCATCCTTACTCTCTATCCTCAAAAGACAGGCACCTTCAGTGTACACTCCTGATCTCATCCACCTTCAGTGTACACTCAAAATCTCATCTACCTTCAGTGTACACTCCTGATCTCATCTACCTTCAGTGTAAATTCCTGATCTCATCCACCTTCAGTGTACACTCCTGATCTCATCCATCTTCACTGTACACTCCTGATCTCATCCACCTTCAGTGTACACTCAAAATCTCATCTACCTTCAGTGTACACTCCTGATCTCATCTACCTTCAGTGTACATTCCTGATGTCATCCACCTTCAGTGTACACTCCTGATCTCATCCATCTTCAGTGTACATTTCTGATCTCTTCCACCTTCAGTGTACACTCCTGATCTCAGTCACCTTCAGTGTACATTCCTGATCTCAACCACCTTCAGTGTACACTCCTGATCTCAGCAACCTTCAGTGTGCACTCCTAATCTCATCCACCTTCAGTGCACACTCACAATCTCATCTGCCTTCGGTGTACATTCCTTATCTCATCCACCTTCAGTGTACACTCCTGATCTCATTCACCTTCAGTGTACATTCTTCATCCACCTTCAGTGTACAGTCCTGATCTCAGCCACCTTCAGTGTACACTTCTGATCTCATACTGGAACAAAACTAAAAAAACAAGAATAGCATAATGTATTTGCTATCAGGCATATATAAACAACATGATTCTTTACTCTCCCTTGAAAGATATCCACTTGTATATGCAACAAATATTTGATTGTGAGGAAAATTTAAAAAATAGTTTCCAACCCATTACTTCTAGACAGTACAGTGCTTCAATACAAGTTATAGTGACCCTTTGTGCACCCCTGCTGAAGTCTGTGAGGAAAGTTAAAGAAATAATGACCACACTGTCTCCAGCTCAAATGCAAGATATAGTGGCCTTTGAGGTCTGGAAGGAATGTTAAAGAAATAATGACACTGTCCCCAGCCCCCACACAAGTACAGTGGCCCTCTGTGTACATCTTTGAGCTGGGCTGGGGTTCAAGCTAGAAGTGACTACTAAGCCTGCATCAAATTCACTTATACAGCCTTTGTGTATGGGGTCAACAGACCCCAGAAGCTCTGAAGGTCTGTGTAGTAGCATAGCTAGGGTGGGATGAGAGGGGCAACTACCCCGGGCGCAAAATGCTGTGGGCACTATTAGCCAATTCTTATCTTTCTTTAGTGCAATATTGGCTTTTAAAAGCTGGTTGCTTTGCAATCAAACCTGAGCACTATAGCACTCAATGTGTGGTCCAGGCTGTAACAATTATAGTTTAAACCAAAACCTGAGCACTGTAGTGCTCTGTGCAGGCAGAATGTAAACTGTAACAATTGTTTGCTACATTTGTAACAAGCAGTTTGCTACATTTCAAAAGAAAAACTATTTTTTTAAATAAAATATGTTGAAGGAATGTTAGTGAAAGGACACAGAAACAGGTCCTGAATGACTGGTGCATGGGAAGGGGTGTCATGCATATGACCACCTGGTTGTTGTGCTAGTAAAATGAACATCAGTATTTTTTTGCCCTTCAGTGGAAGAGCTGGGGGCATATATCTGACTGTAATAAGCTGATGGTTTACAATGTGGGATGCTGGTTCATAATACTCGCTCAGGGCACTGGTTGAAGCAACTACACTTCTGGATCTGTGATACATTTTAGTTAGTTAGTTAGTTAGTTAGTTAGTTAGTTAGTTAGTTAGTTAGTTAGCTAGTTAGTTAGTTAGTTAGTTAGCTAGTTAGTTAGTTAGTTTTATTTATTTGTTTGTTTGTTGTTTATTTATTTAATTTGAAAAATGGCTGTTAAACTGAGCAAGTGACAGAGTCATTTGCTTTCATCCAGACACTCCCAGCCCAAACGTTATAGTGACAATGTCAAATTGGTTATATAATATTTTTTTTTTATTTCCACACAAACAAGTTGCTAACTTGCCTAAGTTGCTCCACACAAATCACAAAACAAGAAATACTGCTAAAAATATTTGGTTGATCACTGTTAGTATTACTGTAAAAATGATAACAATGTTTAGGCTCATAGGATCATAGGAGGTTACTAGGCTAATGGCCCTGGTGTCCTTACAAGCCTAGCCAAAAGTTTATCCCTAAAAAAGAAACTTCAGTCAGCACCTATTGCCCCTGTCAGTGAGGGACACAGGTGGAACCCCTGGGACAAATTTGTGGTTTCCCATCCACTCATCAAGGTTGTGCTTGAAGAGGGTCAGTGAGGTACTCTGTTTGACATGTATGGGAAATCTATTCCAGAGATGGGGCAGTCTCTGGAAGATAAGCCTGTCTCTCCAGCAGGTTTTGTTAATGTCACATATTAGATTTAGGCCTTTTGATCGGGTAATGCATGAGGAGTTAGGCTTATGGATATGGAGCATCTCTAGTAGAGCAGGGTCTGAGATTGCCTTGTAGGCGAGACACAGATCACCACTGAGTAATCTGTATGATACAGAGTAGAGTGATAGTGGTTTGAGCCTGTCCACATAAAACAGGTGTTTGAGGTCATGGATTCTCTTTGTGAGGTATTTCTGTGGCCTTTCCAGTTGGTGGAGGTGTTTGGAGAGGTACATACCAAACAGGGCATTGTACTCAATTATTGGCCTAATGAGGGAGGAGTACAGAGAGGTAATAACCTCCTTTTTTCTGGATGCAATCCCTTTACTTATGAGATGAACCAAGTAAAAGGCTTTTCTGATGACTACCATTACATGATGGTCAAATGTGAGACTGTTGTCAACCTGAGTACCCAGGTCTCTCACAACAGATTGTGTGCTTAGGGGGTTACCGTTGATATGGTAATCAGTAGGGGCCGTGTTTTTGCTGAATAGTACGATAATACATTTTTTTGCATTTAACTTAAACCCATGACTTTGGCACCAGTCATTTGTTGCTGTGAGACCCTCTTGCAGTATGCTAACATCATTTGGGGAGTCAGTGACAGCACCCAACTTACAGTCATTCACAAACTTGGTCAGCCACAGGCCCTTTGTCTTCACCTGGACCTCTGAGAAATAGATGCCAAACAGTAGGGGCCCCAGGACAGATACCTGGGAACACCACTAGTGACAGGTCTACTGTCAGAGGTGGATGCACCTATTTTGACCTTGTGGATCCTATTGGTGAGCCAGTTGGCAACCCAGCAGATGAAACAGGGATTTACGCCAAGTTGTGTTAGCCTTCTGATGATGCCTGAGTGGGGGATTGTGTCAAAGGCCATGGCCAAGTCAAGATAAGTTGTATGTACTGACTTTCCCTCATCCAGGGCCTTGGTGACAGTCTCAAAGAAGTTAACCAGATTCAACAGGCAAGATCTGCCCTTGACAAATCCGAATTGGGTGGGGTCAACTGCTAAGAGAATGCCTGTGTTATTGTTTATGAGATCCATAATCATATGCTCCATGGCTTTACAGATCAGACTTGTCAAGCTAATGGGGTGATAGTTTCCCAGGTCAGTAGTGGCACCACCTTTGTACAAGGGTATGACAATGGCAATTTGCCACTCTGCTGGAATGAACCTTGTAGTTAGGCTGTGGTTGAATAGGGTGCTCAGTGGTGAAGCTGGTTCATCCTGGAGATGGTGCAGAATACAGCCTGGGATACTATCAGGTCCCATGGAAGCTGTGTTTTTGCCTTGGATAGGGCCTTTATTTCACAGGTGTCTTTAACCTTATCCTGCCATTCTTCTCATCCCACCTATTAAGAATTTTGCAGAATATCCTTGATTTTGTCTAATATTTTTGACCTTTGTCCCTCATGAAATGTTTGATTTTCTGGTAAAATGTTGACTATTATACTCTATCGGTAAAGCTAGCATTAGAGATTCATACTTCTATTTGCTAAAAAAATACATCCTTTGAGCTGTTTTTCTCCTTCATTTAAACATTATTTGGTCTGCACTCCATAACCTTGCAACATTTAGTTCTAACATGATGTGTCTTGAAAGTCAAGTCAGTTCGAGATGGAACACTATCTCCTAGAGTGCCCGCTGTGCTATGGGTACATTTCCATTTAGCAGGGGCACTTTATTTCTTTCTTTATTTATTTTTTGTAAAAGAAACAGCATATTTCATTGCTCTAAAAATAAATAAATACATATGAAAAGTGCATCTCTGCCAGCATGGCTCTGTAAGCATCCACTTAATTGGCTTATACATAAGATCAGCCCTGTATCTGCCAATCAGAAAGCTCACATTACATAATGAGACCATAATTACTTTGCAAAGAAATGTCAAAGCATAATTTGCATTTGATCTTTAAGCAGAATTATTTGTCCATTTTTATCCTAATACCTAACTTTTAGCTTCAAGGTTGAATATGCTTAGTCAAGCTGTGGAGCATTTAACAGCATGTTTGCAGTAATCACCTGTGTTGGCAAAGATGGATACAACCCTGACTATGACCCTTGTGACTGGAGTTTGATTAGAGACTTCAGAGCCTTTTTGGTCACACTGTGAGAGAAATAATGAGGCATATCCTGCTCACCTCTCTTTGGGTGCAGGGCTGAGGGTGGTGTTATTGGCTGAGGGTGTGATGCTTTTATAGTCCTTATAGAGTACAGGCTACAGGAGGAGGTCAGCCTAAGGTATGTAGGCAGACTTGGAGGTGTCATTGTTCTTGGGCACAGAGCAGGAACACTCTAAGATATCCTACCTTATGGCATGCAACAGCTCTAAAAATGTAATGCCAGCACTCTATAAGGTTGAGATGTAAAATGTCAGGCAAGCGTATGCGAACCACATTAGTGGATTGTGTGCTCGGTCATCCCCTGCACCTTATTGCTACTGACAGTAGGGACTTTTGGTAACTCCAACCTAAAGGGGATAACTGGGAGAAGCTACATAAATAATAGGGACTGGGAGGAAATGTAGCTAGAGGAGAGCCAAATGGCTGCAGTAATCAAGTGATCAACCTCTCCCCGACACACACACACACACACACACACACACACACACACACACACACACCTGGAAAAATTGCACTGTATATTTGAAATAAACAATGTGTTTGTGATAAGAACAGCAAGAAAGAGGACATTTAGAGAGGCTGTTTCAGAGACAGTATTCTGTTACACTTCAAGTAATAATTCTGATGAATACCCTTAGGGAGAAAAGTGTCAAAACTCTTGTAATACCTTTTGTGACAAAGGGAAATACTGCTAGCCCATCTAGCTGGAATTTTGTAAATAATTCAATATCATTTGTGGATATTAATATGATTTATATAGAAATGTAACAGAAGGAGATACTACCAGCCCAGCTATCTGGAATTTTGTAAATAAGTATATTTCATTTGAGAATATTAATATGATTTATATAGAAGTGTGACAGAAGGAGATACTGCCAGCATTTTTTAGGTGGTTATGTGTCATTTATGAATGCCAACATGCTTCATGTAAGATGCTTGTGCCTACAGCTGTGTTAGAACTGTATGTTACGTACTGAGCTAAAATATAACCACATCATGCCCTGCTGTATTAGAACAGAAATGTATATAAGCTATTGTAATTGTGTGAATGTATGAATTTTTAACAGTGGAAACTAGAATATAGAGGGTTAACTTGCAAAACTTCAAGAAAATAGTTGAAATTAAATTGTTTTACTATTGCAATATAAAAGTTATCTTTTAGTTTCAGTCAATAGGAGACAGGATGTCTATACTAGGGGACTCTCTGTGTTGTTTTGTAAGTATTTTATTGCTTTGTCTTCTAGCAGTTGCAAACATCTGAAGGCTATGTATTTTCACAGAGAGATGTTAAATGTGGGTAGCTTCTGACAATGGGGATTTAGCTTGGGAACTAAAGTCAGGTGATAAAAAGTGATGTCATCCAAGCTAACCCAGCAGTAATATTTGATATTAATTTAAGAACTCTCTGACAGAGAGAGAGAGAGAGAGAGAGAGAGAGCATTTTGTATTTTGTCTTTGATCTGGAAACATCCACTCTCACCACATCTGTACTTTACCATGCTGTAAGTTTTAGGGCATAGTAACTCTTTTAGATTCTGATAGGAATATAGTAAAGTATAGATTATATGTTTTCTTTATTTATTTGAGACTGTCCTGCAATGTTGTTTTAAATATTTCCTGTGATTTTGAACTTTGATGTAACTGATTACTTACTGAGTATTGTCTTGTTATTTTATTATTTATTATTAAATATATTTAAACCTTTCAGTTGTGGCTGGTCTGTTTAGTGATATTTAAGCTGTTAGAGTACTTGCAAATCTATTTAGTGGCACTGTACAGGCCACTCCTAAATAGCCTTGGTCAGATTATCATTTGGATTAATAGCATTACACAGTAAGATTGGACACCCTTTGTTAAGAGCCTTACATAGCTGATAAAGAGTGTCTAATGGCAGTCAGAACTGCCTTATAATCTGCGAAGAAAGGGCTATAGCTAGTTAACCTTTGCCAGCCTTTCCCAAGAGTGTGTGTGCATGTGTGTGTGTGTGCGTGCGTGCGTGCGTGCATGCGTGCGTGTGTGTGTGTGTGTGTGTGTGTGTGTGTGTGTGTGTGTGTGTGTGTGAGAGAGAGAGACAGAGAATATGAGTGGGAGAACAGTATATCTTTCTTAAAATGTATTTCACCCAAATTAGTTGCCTCACTACTAATGACATTTTAGACTTCAGGAAACCACTTTCATCATACACCACATTTGGATAAGCATTTTGTTTGAATATAAATCAAATCTCAAAGAGTGTGCGTGTCAGCTACTTGGGCAGAGACAGGAAGCACTGGTTGGACAGAGAGGGTACTGGAGATCTTGGTTTGGCCACTCAGTTGAGATATCAACCCTTTAACTGTGCCAGTAGGGAGTCTTATTGGGAATCTGGAGAAAGAGGGAGAATCAGCCCTAGACTGACTGTGATCTCTGTGTGCTCTTAGGGGAAATTGCACTTTTGAAAGTGGTGAGGATTAAGGCTCTTTGATTACTGGACCAGTGTTGGGAATCACATATTAATTGGTTGGCAATGGTGGGATATCCACATCACATATTAATTGGCTTGTAGTGATGGAATATCCACATATTAAGATTCAGTTGTGTGGATAGATGTGTGTAGCCTGTAAAGAGTGGTCACTGAAGGTGTTTGTACTCTCAATCAGCCACATAGTGAACATTCAGAGTTTCATATCAGAATTGTTTTACTTTTTTTTGGTAGCTTAGTTAGTCAGGAAGAGCAGGCAAGCATGTCAGCAGAGGAGTATGTCAGGCTGACAAGGAGCCAGTTGGCTCAGATGTGCCAGACTAATGGAGTGGTGCATGCTAACCTGACTAAAGCAGAAATTATTGCAGCCTTGGGCACAGCTGCATCACAGATCAGCAATCAGGAGGACACCCAGGCTGGTCATGGAGATGTATAACTTTCAGAAAATGGACAGTTCAACCTTTCCACAGAGGACATAAAAATCCATCTGGAGTTAAAGAGACTTGAACTTGAGACCAAACATTTTGAAATATTATCAGCAGAGAGACTGCGGCAGGAGAAACAAATGGAATAAGAAGCAACAGAGAGATTGAAATGTCTGGAAGCTGAAGAGAATGAGAGGCAGAGGCAACATGAAAAGGAGATGCTGACTCTTTGCCAAGGTCATGGAGGTGATGGGGAGGGGAGAAGCTGAAACACAGAAGCAACAAAGGTCAGTAAATATCTTCCAGAATTTACAGTGGGTGCAGTGGTGCAGCGGTAGCATTGTCACCTCACAGCAAGAGGTTCTGCAGTTCAATTTTCAGCTGGGGTCCCTTCTGTGGGGATTCTGCATGTCCTCCCTGCGTTCATGTGGGTTTCCTCCGCGTACTCTGGTTTGCTCCCACATTACAAAGACATGCATCTGGAGCATTTCTCCCCGGGCCTCCACTGAAAATTGGATTAGTTCCAAGTCGGACTTTCCCAGTCAACAAATGCTAAATAAAATAAATTATTTTGATAGTTTTATTCATATCTTTGAAAGGGTATATAAACAGTATAATGTTGACCAAGGACTCTGTGTACAGTTCCTGGCCCCCTTACTCCAATTTAAAGCTGTAACTGCTAATTATAAATTGTGTGATACTGATTGCTTAAATTATAATACTGTAAAACACTGTCTTTTACAATGTTTTAAGTTAACACCTGAGGCTTATAGGAAAAAGTTTTGTGAGCATAGATACAAGGCAGATTTAAGCGCATGTCAATATATTGCTGAACTAAGCACTTATTTTCATAGATGGGTGAGTGGATGTCAAGTCACCACTTTTGAAGGGCTGGTAGACCTTTTGGTGAGGGAACAAGGCCTAAACATTTAGTCTGAGGACATGAGAATCTGGTTAGCTGATAGGCAATGCAATACTGCAGATGATTTGGGGAAGAAGGAAGACCTAGACCTAGCAAGCAGGGCATCACTGCACAGGAAAGGGATACCTAGTGCTGCTCATAGGTCTAAGGGAACCCATGGTGGGCAGCCTAGACCACCCAAACAGAGTCATCCAGTAACATAGGAAGCCACTAGTCCAGGTACATGTCCAGGACCAAGGGTTAAATGTTTTAAATGCAACCAGTGTGGCAATGTAGCATATAGATGTCCACAGAGGCAAGGTGGGGAACAAAAGATGGGTGAGCCAGTAAGTGGGAATGACAAAATGCCAGCAGTAAGTTGTCTGGAGACAACAAGGGTACCAAACTACCACAAGAGTTTATATCCTATCTTAGTCAATGGGAAAGAGGCCACTGCTAAGAGAGAAACATGTTTTGGCCTAACAATTGTAAATCCTGCAATGGCTAAACAGGAGCACTACTTGCTTGGGCAGTCTACTCCAGTCAGAGCTTTAGGAGGGACCCCATTCTAAATACCTTTGGCTAGGGTTCACCTTGACTGTAAGGGTGGAAAAGGAAGCCAGCAACTATGTGTGTTTAAGGATCTCTCGGCAGATGTCCTGATAGGGAATGATTTTGATAATGTAGTACCTTGAGTGTATACAGTTACATGCAGTCAGGCTTGGAGACAAACATGTGGGTCTGGTAGCCTGAGGAGACCCAGATAGATTGCACACTTGTGGCCAGGACTGGTGAGATGGTTACTTCAGGGAGGGAGCTACCCTGTAGCAGTGAGTCTGAAGGTGAGCCACAGCTGCTTGTGGGTACTGATGTTCCCTTGGATAGAGTGGCTGCAAGGGCAGAGGTGAGTAGTGGTATCCTGGCTGACAGTGAGGCACCGCTGTCAGAGTGATGCCAGACTTCCTGTGGAAGGGGAGCTAGGAAGGGTTACCAAGAGAGAGTTGAGTCAGGCTCAGCTCTCAGACCCTACATTACAATGCCTGAGGGAGGTAGCCAGTGAGGCACCTGATTCTCAAGGGAAAGGGGAATCTGTATACAGGGACAAAGGGTTACTGTACAAAGAATGGACACTTGAGGGATGATGAGAGGGTGAGAGAATGCAGCAGTTGTAAGTGCCCAGACCCTATTGTCTGGCACTTCTCGCTATAGCCCATGATATTCCCTTTGCAAATGATATGGGCATAAAGTGTACAAAGAGATGTATCATGCAGAACTTTTATTGGCTTGGGATTTCCAGAGATGTAACAGGGTATTGCAGGACCTGTGAGCAGTGCCAAAAGGTAGACAATGCAGGAGACTAGGTGAAAGCTCCACTAATACCTTTGACTGTGATTGAGGAGCCATTTCAGAGGGGAGCTATGGATATTGTGGGATCTCTGAGTACCCCAAATTCCACAGGGAAAAAGTATATCCTAGTGGTAGTAGATTATGCTACAAGATCCCCTGAGTAGGTGGCTCTGTCCTCCATTAAGGCAGAAAAGGTGGCAAATGCTTTGTTAGAGATTTTCAGCTGGGTAGGTTTCCCAAAAGAAATACTGACTGACAGAGGTGCCAATTTCACATCAGACCTGCTGGCTTGACTGTGAAAGCACTGTGGGTTGAAACATCTAAAAAACACCCCTTGCCATCCCTAGACTAATGGTCTTGTGGAGAGTGGCACAAATATTTAATATTAAAATAAATAATTTTGATAATTGTATTCCTATCTTTGATATTACTACAGGGAGGGAGCTACCCTGTAGCAGTGAGTCTGAGAGTGGCACAAATATATTCCCCATCTTTTTTTGCTTACAGAGATGCTCCCCAGGAATCCACAGTTTTTTCATCCTTTGAGTTGCTGTATGGGCATATGTTAAGAGACCTCTATATTTGATTCGTGATGAGTGGGAGGGTGAATGTGAATCCCACAAGGAGTCTGTTGTGGCATATGTCCTAAACCTCAGGACAAAGCTCTGGGAACTCTTGAGCTTGGCCCAGGAGAACCTGGCAGTAACCCAACTGAAGAAAAAGGTCTGGTATGACAGGAATGCTCAAGTGAGAGTGTATGCTGTAGGGCAGCAGGTTGTAGTTCTCATTCGTGTCAGACACAACAAGCTGCAGGGAGCTTGGGAGGGATCCTTCAATGTGGTAAGGAAGGTCAGTGATGTTAACTACATAGTACAACTGCTAGGCAAGTGGCAGGGGCACAAATTGTACTATGTTAACATGATGAAATCTTATCAAGATAGGGAGGCCCTGGTGCTAAGTATTTACAGTACAAAGCAGGAGGAGTCTGGGGGGATCTATGGCTACAGGGATCCAGCCAGCGAAATCCCAAATTACTATGGTGGTGCCTACAGCTGCAGGCATGTGATGGGACAGTGCAGCACTATACTAGGGTCAACAATGCAAAGACAGCTAAAATATCAAGACAGGGAATAGGGTAAGGTATTCACAGATAGGCTCACCGTTCAATCAGCATTTCTCAAGGGTCACTTGATAAACTAGCTTAAGTTTTTGGAGGGGAGAAGTGTGACAAAGGAAAATACTGCCAACCCAGCTAGCTGGTATTTTGTAAATAATTCTATGTCATTTGTGAATATTAATATCATTTATATAGAAATGTAACAGAAGGAGATACTACCAGCCCAGCTATCTAGAATTTTGTAGGTGGTTATGTGTCATTTGTGAATGCCAACATGCTTCATGTAAGATGTTTGTGCTACAACTGTTCTAGAACTGTATGTTATATACTGAGCTACAATGTAACCACAGCATGCCCTGCTGGCTTAGAACAGAAATTTATATAAACTCTTGTAATTGTGTGAATGTAGATATTTAAAAAAATGGAAACTAGAACATAGAGGCTTAACTTGCAAAACTTCAAGAAAATAGTTGAACTTAGTTTTATGATTGTGCTATAAAAGTTATCTTTCAGTTTCAGTCAATAGGAGACAGGATGTCTACACTAGGGGACTCTCTGTGTTGTTTTGTAAGTGTGTTATTGTTTTATGTTTTCTAGCAGTTGCAAACATCAGAATGCTATGTGTTTTCACAGAGAGATGTTAAATGTGGGTAGTTTCTGACAATGGGGGTTTAGCTTTGAAACTAAAGTTAGGTGACAAAAAGTGATGTCATCCAATCTAACCGAGCAGTAACATTTGATATTAATTTAAGAACTCTCTGAGAAAGAGAGAGAGAGAGTGCATTTTGTATTTTGTCTTTGACCTGTAAACAGCCACTCTCACTACATCTGTACTTGCCATGCTGTAAGTAAAATTTTAGGGCATAGTAACTCTTTTAGATTCAGATAGGAATATAGTAAAATATAGCTTAGATGTTTTCTTTATTTATTTGAGACTGTCCTGCAATGTTGTTTTAAATATTTCCTGTGATTTTGAACTCTGATGCTACTGACTACTTACTGAGTATTCTCTTGTTCTTTTTCATTTATTATTAAATATATTTAAACCTTTCAATTGTGGCTGGTCTGTTTAGAGATATTTAAGCTGTTAGAGTAATTGCATATCTATATGGTGACATTGTACAGGCCACTCTTAAATAGCTTTGCTCTTGGTCAGACTACCACTTGGATTAATAGTAACATTACACAGTAATATTGGACAACCCTTTGTTAAGGACCTTAAAGTAGCTGATAAAGAGTGGATGGTGGCAGTCAGAACTACGTTATAGTCTGGGCAGAAGGGGGCATAGCTGGTAAACTTGGCCAGCCTTTCCCAGGAGTGTGTGTGTGTGTGTGTGTGTGTGTGTGTGTGTGTGTGTGTGTGTGTGTGTGTGTGTGTGTGTGTGTGTGTGTGTGCGTGTTTGTATAGGAATCAAATCTCAAAGAGTGTGTGTGTCAACTACTTGGGCAAGGACCAGAAGCACTGGTTGGACAGAGAGGGTACTGGAGATCTTGGTTTGGCCACTCAGCTGAGATCTACACCCTTTAGCTGTGGCAGTGGGGAGTCTTACTGGGGATCTGGAGAAAGAGGGAGAAACCAGCCCAGACTGACTGTGATCTCTGTGTGCTCTTAGGCGAAATTGCACTTTACTGCGTGTGTACTTGTCATCTTCCCAGTGTATACATTTCCCACTGTTACCAGTGGGGAGGATTAAGGCTCCTTGGGCAGTGCAGGGGCATCACACCTGTTAGCACCTTTTAGAATTACCTCACAAGTGAAGAACCTCAAGAGAAAACTATATATAAGGAAAATACAAAAATGTTGGAAATGGATAAATCCACACCAAATCTACAAAGCTATAAAGACTCTGAAAGAGAAACTGTGATATGTATCACTCTCCCACTTTACTAAAAAACAAACTCCTCCTTCCACATCCTGCTGCTTGTCTACAGCATGTCCCATTACTGTGTACCTAGATAGTTTTGCTACACTGGGTTGAACGCTTGTCTGGTTGACAGAGTGTAAGCATAAGGCAGCTTGTGCAAATGGCAGACTGAGACACTGCAGGTTTTGTTGACTGTATGTTTTTGTCAAGAAAGGTAAATGGCTTTGTGGTAGGGGGTGGGAGTGTTTATGGATTAGGATAAGAGTAGGGGGTAAGATAAGGTCTAGGTTTAGTGTGCGTGTATGTGTGTGTGTGAGTGCGTGCGTGTGCATGCGTGTGCGTGCATGTGCATGCATGTGTGTGCGTGTGTGTGTGTGTGTGTGTGTGTGTGTGTGTGTGTGTGTGTGTGTGTGTGTGTGTGTGTGTGTGTGTGTGTGTGTGTGTGCGCAGATGACTGCTTCTACTCATGTTTCATTCAACTCGTGCACCAGGGACCAAATGGTCCAGGGGTACACTGTTTCTCCCAGGAATGAATGGCTGCATACAGCATTTAAAATACAGGATACTCAATAGTCATCAAAGAACTGGGAAAAATCATACCAAAATCATTCTACCAAATATTTTATCATCCATCAAATCAATGATAGAAATAATCCCATGAATTTCTAATCAGGGGGCAAAGCATCCTCCACTTCAGTAAAGTAAAGAAAAGAAAAGAAAGCAGACCAGTCCATTTTCATCCTTTTGTTTTGTAGAAATAACTGCACACCCATAAATTCTACCACAGCTGTAAGTTTCTGCACTAAATTTATAATCCCTGTCTAATAGCTACTGACTAACCTAGCCTTTTAACAAAACTTTCAAGTACATAAATTGTGCTAATTTACAGTTAATTTCCAATCTCTTGAGTTTTTTAAGGAAGATTATCCAAGTGCAACTAACTCTGGGCAAGACCGCAATCCAAACTGTAGCTTGCTACAGACCCCCCACCATGCCCCAGGATTCCCACTCCTCATTTCTTGATACACTGGAAAATATTAGGGTATAACCCAACACCCTAATAATGGGTGATTTCAACTACCCCACCATTAACCGGGAAAACTACTCATGTACCAACTCTTTTGCTCAACATTTTCTGGAATTCATAAATTCCAATGCCTTGGATCAACTTATTCACACCCCCACCATAGGCAGCAATATCCTAGACCTGGTCATTACCAACATGGGCGACCGGTGTTCCACACTAGAGGTCAATTCCTCGTTGGTCAGATCCAACCACAAGCTAATCACCCTAGTCATCCACATCCCGCCCCCACCCCCCATTAGGGAAACCACTGTAAAAAACTTCTCCAAAGCCAACTTCACACTTCTTAAGAAAGAACTGGCAAACTTTATGACACCCATGCAGATGGACAATAGAGGTATGACTGCTGATTCCTACGCAAATGCACTTTATAAGCTTACTTACACGAGTGCATGGATTGTGCTATCCCTAACAGAACCAAGATGCTATCCTCCAAAAAAAATGAAGCCAATCTGGTGGTCCTCTGCCATAAACAAGCTCTACAACAGAAGAAAGAAACTGTTGCAAAAAAGAGTAAAATCCCATGACTGGAGGAGCTCCCTGGTCAGCCTCAGTAAGAAGCTGAGATCCCTCATAAAATCCCCCAAAGGTAATTATGAAAACAAAATTGCCACTGACTCTAAAGACAACCACAAAGCATTCTACAGCTATGCCAAGAATCTCAATGGCAACACTCAGATCTGCTCTGAGTTACAGCACAATGGCACTAAATATACAGAACCAACTGATATTGCCAACATCCTGGCAGATAGGTTCAATGCTAACGTTAGCCCCCTCTCACCCCCTAGAGGGCCCATCTCTATACCGGAAAAATGCAAAGTTCCTGTAATCACGGCTGCACAAGTAAAAAACACACTCTCCAAAGCCAAGAACACAGCATCCATGGGACCTGACAATATCCCAGGCTGCGTTCTACATGAACTACAGAATAAACTGGCACCCCACCTAAGTACCATGTTCAATCATAGCCTCACTTCAAGCTTTGTGCCACTGAATGGTGCACCGCAACCTTTATCCCACGCCAAAAAGGGGGAGCCACGATGGACCTCGTGAACTACCACCCCATTAGCCTGACGAGCCTTGTCTGCAAGGCCATGGAACGTATCATCATGGAACTCATAAACAAAAACATTGGTAATCTCCAAACTCTGGACCCCACCCAGTTCAGGTTTGTAAAAGGCAGATCATGTCTCCTAAACTTGATAGACTTCTTTGAAGCAATCACCAAAGGCACAGATAAGGGTAAGGTGGTTCACACAGCCTATCTAGATCTCGCCAAGGCTTTTGACACCATCACCCACTCTGGAACTATAGATAAACGCACTAAACTAGGTATAAATCCCTATGTCACAAGATGGGTTGCCAACTGGTTCATGGACAGAACCTACATTGTGAAAGTAGCAGACTCCAAATCCGAATACAGACCAGGGACAAGTGGAGTACCACAGGGTTCAGTCCTGGGTCCTCTCCTGTTTGGTATCTACTTCTCTGAAATACAGGCTAACACAGAAGGTCTTTGGCTAATGAAGTTTGCAGATGGCTGCAAACTAGGAGCCATAATCAAAACTCCTAATGATGTGGACATCCTACAAAAGGGCCTCGCTGAGTCAGATGCCTGGTGTCAAAGCCATGGCCTGAAGCTCAATGCCAAAAAGTGCATTGTCATCCCCTTTGGTAAAAACTCTGTACCCATGGACTACCACATAGGTGGTATTCTACTTAACACCAAAAGTGTGATAAGAGACCTTGGGACACATGTGGACAATAGTCTCTCCTTTGATAATAACATCACCACAGTGGTCATAAAATCCTTCTACGTGGCACACCTCATCACAAAAGATTTCTCATCCAGAAAAAAAGAGGTCATTGTTCCCCACTATTCATCACTCATTAGACCCATTATAGAGTACAGCGCCCCTTTTGGTATGTACCTCACAAGACATCTACAACAACTGGAGAGGCCACAGAAACACCTCACAAAGAGGATCACTGGCCTCAAACAGATACCTTATGCAGACCGTCTCAAAAACCTCCAGCTTTACCCTGTCGCATATCGCCTACTCAGAGGCGATCTCTGCCTGACATACAAAGTTATGTCAAACCCAAAGCTGTTGAACATGCTCCACAAGAGCACGTCGCCACCCAACTCTCTTCACAAATGTGTATCAGTCATTGTCTCAGTCCATCAACAAACTACACATAGACCACCTTTGACGTGCTACCTGAAATGACGCACTCCGAGATCTGAGGAGCTGTAGCCCAGGTAAGTAGATGCAGGAGGCCAGTCAGTACAGACAGGTAGACCTTGATGACCAAGAAAATTGCCCCACAGATGAGAGTCATTCAACAATACAGAGAAACACTGATGTCATTCCTTTATTTATTGGCTTAATCTCTGGGTGTGATCTATGACTGGACTGTTCTCCCTGGCTGTCTCTCTCAAGGGACGGCTTTGCTCTGTCCCCCCGATTTCGGGATATTTTAGGGATTCTTTTATTGATAATATAGTTGCCACTTAGGCAAGGCCCAAAAGGTAAACCTAACCTCCTAGCCTACCCAAGGAAAAAGGAAAAAAATCTAAACCTAATGCAGAAGTCTGCCTCTCCTGTTCGAGAACAAAATCTCAAAATGCGAGTCTCTCGCCACATGGATGAACATGCTGTGACAGAAACCTGGTTCAGACAGAAACTTCAACATACCTCGCCAAACCCCCCCTTATCAGGTTTTACCTCATATCATGCATTCCTGGCCAAAACATCAAGGAACCAACATCCTCAAGATAAGTACTGGCCCACTCAACAACACTAAGGGCAAAAGACGCATCACCACTGGAGACCATCCTACTGCAATAAGGCGGTGCAATATCTATCTGCAAAAACTAGCTGCACACAGGGTGCCTCATTGTCTCCAACCTCAGGACCAAATCTTCCTCTTCTACATGGCCACCAGACAACATCACCAATCATAAATGTAAGACACTTGACTACTATTATATAGATATAGAATGAAGCCACTACTCAACTGGAAACAAACCACTCAGCCCCCAAAAAACATCTAATAAACACTGCCAACAGGAAACTAAAGTCCAATGAAAGACGCAGGAGATCACAATCCAAGAATCATCATCAATGCATCATCCCTCACCAACAATTCAACATCGAAAACACCGACTATCAATGATCACTGAGGGACGCTGTGATTCAGATCATCTCCCTCATCCTGACCCCACCCTGACTAAAAAAGACCAAAAAGACCACAGTAAAGAACTTCTCAAAACTCTACTTCTAAACTTCTAAAGACTAGTGTGGTCTCCTTTCAGGCCCCCATGAAAACAAAAAATATTCAGCTGCCACACCAAGGCCTGCAAAATAGCACCTATGCAATACGATGCGTAATCCTAAGCAGGCAAAACCAGCTGCCAAAGACAAAGTCTTAAAGGCCCAGTCCAGTGGGCAAACCCAAGAAACAAATAAACAAATAAAAAGCAGGAAGCAGCTACTAGAAGAAGCAACAAGACAAATAAAAAAAAAGTAAAGGATCCAAATAAAATTCTCTAAAAAGTAAATAAATAAAATCTAAAAAAACCAGAGAAAAAACAAAAAGACTATAAAAAATAGCTAATAAGGCAAAAGACAATCATATGTAGAAAACTATGAGAAAACTCCCAGCCTAAAATGATGTGAGTATTAAATGAACTAAGGACATACTGATCCTACACACATTGCCAAGTCTCTGGCTCCCCCAGGTTCAGAGCAACTTCTCCCCAAAATCAAAACCCCTCCCCCAAGTGAGTGCAGCCCAAAGTGCAGCCTCCAAACCAAATCAGCAACTGCCAGTGAGCACTGCTCTCCAGTAAAACATAGCATCCATGCTCACCCCGATGGTGTCCCCTGTGTGCTCCAGCGAAACCTCAAGTCAGGGAGCGCACAGCTGGAAGAAATCTTAGTTTAATCAAAAAGCACTGCACTTCAGTCCAGGAAGGCGACTGCAACTGACTCCCCACTCCACAAAGGCGCAGCCCTGAGCCTCCTTAAAACCACCCCCATTAAGCCGACAACTTATCTCTAATGGAATTCCAAGGGATCATAATGGACATATGTGTGTCCATAAAGACAAGGCTTTTGGACTTTGAGATCACAGTTTGGCTGGTTTTGTCACTTGGCTTCCTTTTCACTAAGCTTTTTTCACTCAGTTGACTCACACCAAAAGCCATTGATGACTCAAGGCAGCACATACACCCTACCTCGATCCTTATGGCGTCACCTATAATACCCCCTCGTATCATTGAAAACTCATCCATCACAAGATTAACCCATACATCACACATGCATGGGCTTAACACTGACTGACAACACCCACAGGTCAGTTGAGCTTGCTGAGCCATGTCAGACTCAAAGCTCTCAGTCCTGGAGCCCACTCTTCAGGCTCAATCCCTGGGCTCCACTCTGTTTACACAGCACTTTTCCGAAGTACAAGCAAACACACAGGAGGGTGCTGACAACTGGAGTTTGCAAAACATCATTGACTGGGATAAAACAGAGGGGACACACAGAACAAACACAGAAGTCTCACAGAGGGTCTCATAGGGTTTAACAGCCAAAATAAGAGCCAAAAACCTTAAAATGCATAGTCATTACCCCTGGGAAAAACAAGGTTACCCAAGCTTACCAAATAGGTAAGAGCAAATCAACAGAGCACAGAAGTTACAAGAAGTGTGGGGGACCTGGGGACCCAGGGTTCGTAGTAGTCTAGGGAAGTCCAAGTTAATAGCTTAAGTAGTCATGGGAGGATTCTCATCATTGCCCAATTTCATCTCATGAGATTTCATCTTTATCTATCCTCATCAGACTCCCCATCAGACCAAATCATCAGACCAATGCCCTGATTCGATGCCCCATGCAGAATGTGGCTGAGCGACACTTGCCCAAAGGAAAAAGGTCAAAAAAGAACAAAACCAAAAAATAAAAAGGGTGGCAAAAGCCTGACTGAAAGAACTCCAGCTTGCAACTGCAGCTCTTTGAGGACGCCATCAGGCTTACAAGGCCACACAAACCCACATTTTGGGAATAGTCAACTCAAAAATAAATGAATATGCAGGCCCTCAATCATCTAGAGGAGACAGAAGACCAAGGGCGCGACACGGCTATTAAGAGGGCGTGCTGGAGACGATTAGATACCCGAAGGCTCTGAGACTATGCTGCAACACAAAAAAAGGCCGTGCATGGGAGAGCAACTCGCTGCTTCCAGAGAAATCTTGACCAATGGATGGGAGATGGGAGATACCCCCATACCCAGGAAATTACCTCAGTCACGACAGAGGCACAGCAAAATAATGGTATAGTTCCTTATAAGTAAAAGGTGTCAAAGGGGCAACAATGGGCTAGGCTTATAAATGCCCTCGGGCAGATAGCCTAGTATGAACCTATGAACCTATGAACTTAAAGAAATCCCATTCCCTCCGAGCTACATGCTGCCGGGACCTAAACCTTGTCAACACAATAAACAGAACATGCTGGAGGGATAGATTCCTGTCCCAGAGACTTCCCATACTCTGGAACAGACTACCTATCTATGTCAAACAGAGCTCCTCATTAGCACTCTTCAAGAAAAATCTTGATGATTGGATGGGAAATAGGAAATTCACCCCAGGGATCACTTCTGTGGCTCTGCTCGACAGGGGCACATGAAAATAATTTTCTTGGGTGGCGAAAGCCAGGGTACCTTTTTGGCTAGGCTTATATAGGCCCTAGGGCCAATAGCCTACTACCTACTTATGAGCCTATGAACCTATGAACTTCATCTATCTACATGCTACTGCTTTTCTAACAAATCACTGTCCTTTTGAAAAACTATAGCCCAAAGCTTTTGAAGACAGCAGCACTATATAAAATTGAACTTTCAGCTGTAGTAAGCAACCATCAAACTTGTGCTGCTCCGTTATCTTTCTACAAAGACACAGGAAAAGTTCTACGTTTGCAAGTTCACCATTATATGAATACTCATGACTTACTCATTAGCTGTCTGAATGGATTTTATTCGAGTCATGCAAATAATATAGCTCTTCTCAGCAAAACTGAAAATATGTGCACTGAATCTAGCCATAGAGATAAAGGATATACTTGTTTTTTTGACTTATCAATAATGAAATACTACCCTCACAGTTCCTTATTGACATTATTTTTTATACATTTCATTCTTAGATTATTATTTACTTACTAGGCTAGTTGCCCTTGTGAGCCATTCTGAGACTAACCAATTTACCTATAAGTGTTTGAATTAACCTATCCCATTTTATTATATATTGGTCTTATCCATCCTATGGTTGATAATTATATGTTACCCCTAATGAGAATAACTGGGATTATACTATAGACAATTTGAGGGGACCCATGCATGGGATAAAGCAGTTAGAAACTGCCACTGACCATTAGTAGTGCAGGGGGCAGTCCTGGGGTAAATTTTCTGTTTCCTGTCCGTAAGTCCAAATTTCACTTGAATATAGACAGGGATGAACTTTGTTTTATGGGGATGGTGCATCTGTTCCAGAACAGCAATATCCTCTGTGAGATATACCTGTCCCTCCAAATCATTCTGTTGATGTTGCAGTAGAGGTTTAGATCCCTAGACTGAGTATTTCTGATGCTATTTGACTTGCTGATCTGCAGTAAATCCATATGTACTGGGTCAGAGGATACCTTGTAATTCAGACACAGGTCATCTCTAGGCAGTCTATAGGATGCCAAATATAGTGACAGGGCTTTGAGTCAGTCCATATAGGATAGGTTGTTTAGGCCTTGTATCCTTTTTAATATTGTATCTATTTGGGTGTTCCAGTTACTGCATGTATCTGAACAGATACATGCCAAATGGGAATTATATTCAATGACTGACCTGATGAGGGATGAGTAAATAGGAACAATGACATCCCTAGATCTAGACACAATTTGTTTGTTTATAAGCTGTGCAATATAGAAGGGCTTTCTTAGAATAATGGACACATTGGTCAAAAGTTAGGTCACTGTCCACATAAGTTCCCAAATCCCACACAACTGGTAAAGTCTTGAGGTCCATTGTGAATATGGTAGTTCCCTGGAGTAAATTACTTCCCAAAGGATACAATAATGCATTTTTGGCATTTATTTTTAGCCCATGATTTTGGTACCAGTTATTTATCTGAGACAAACCGTGCTGCAGGATGGCTAAGACATTTGGGGATTCAACAACTGCTCCAAGTTTGCAGTCACTTACAAACTTAGTCAGCCAGAGTCTTTTGGTACTGGATTTTATATATATATATATATATATATATATATATATATATATATATATATATATATATATATATATATATATATATAGAGAGAGAGAGAGAGAGAGAGTATATATATATATATATATATATATATATATATATATATATACACACACACACACACACATATATATATATATATATATATATATATATATATATATATATATATATCTATATATTTGTGTGTGTGTGTGTGTGTGTGTGTCTATATCAATATATCTATCTATATACACATATAGTCCTTACGTTCACTTTTTGATTTGTGGAACTATAAGATGTTTTGGACTTCAGGATCCCTAATGGCCCAAAACGTAAGGTACAGATCACCCCTTGGGAGTCTATATTTCACTGAATACAGGGATAGAGCCTCTATCTTCACAGGGTAACTCAGGTCTTTTAGGGCCATAATCTTTTGTTAGGAACTCTGCAGTCTCTCCAACTATCTAGTATGTGTAATAAAATACATCACAAAGGGGGCATTGTATTCTGTGAATGGCATGGTCAGTGTAGAATATAGAGGGGTAAGGATGTGTTTGGATCTAGAAGAGATACCATTTGTTAACAGGTACACCATATTAGAAAGATTTCCTACGAACTTTTGCAACATGTTAATCAAAGTTACGGAATTAACTACCTGCGTTCCAAGGTCTTTTACATAATTTTCTTTTGGAGTGGGGTGTTGCCTATAGCATAATAGATACACGAACAAAACGGAACTAAACCAGCATATTTTTTATTTATTATTTATTATTTATTTTTAACGATCTGGTACCTCGGCAATTCGTCTTCATGGATCACAATTCATTTCAAAAAATGAAACAGTATATATACAACAGTACAGCTATTAATTTATCAATTAAATAGCAATTCATTATTTAAAGTGACCATAGTAATTTCTAATAAATATACAAAATTAACTTACATAACTGAAATAAATGAATGAATCTAACTATATGAAATTCATGTTTTAATTATTTTATATTAATATATTATTATTACATAGCTAATTCCTGATTCATACCAAAAGGCTTTAAAGTTTTAAATTTTAAAATCATCCTAGTTTCTAATTCCAATAATTTAGCTACAATATTGCCCCCTCTGGGAAGAAAAGGCTTTCCAAGAACACAAAATTATATTATATTATATTATATTATAGGATGCAAATCTCTAAAATCAATGATAACATTTCTAAATTGGAAGGAGAGATCATACAACGGAAAAGAAATAAACTAGTACATGATTTAAAGGACTATGAAGTTGGCGCCCTGTTTTCATGGCAACGGGAACCAGTACATAGCAGGTCAAGGGTCAGAAGTGATAATCAGAGACGGCGAAGCATGTCAGCGTCTTCAGCTGAACATAGTACTACCAAAAATGTTACTTTTGCTACTCCTTCGTCCACAGTGACGACTAGTACTGAGGGTAGGAATCACACCTCAGTTTCTCCCGTTGCTGAAGATTCTTTTCAGACTAATAAATCAGGTTGAGGGAGAAACGGAAGGAAGGGAAGAAATCGCTACAAATAATGAACTGGTATGTGGACACAATACAGAGACTTTATTGTCTGTTAATTTATCTGATTTAAATCTAACTGGAGATATGAAAAATGTGTTGTTTGAAGGTGGTAAATTTGTACCAACTTTTTTTCCTTCTTTTGCTGATTTATATTTAGAATTAAAAGTTTTTATCAGAAAGCTACTTTTGAAAGTTTATTTCCAAAGGAAGTATGAACATCATGCTGATAATGTTTGTTTGAATGATTCGAATATAGATACTGAGTTAGATGAGAATTTACTCAATATGTCTCTGTATGATTATGATGAAGTTGATTTATTTGATATGGATGTTACAGATGAAACAATGAATAATGTTAGTAATGTTAATTGTTATCAGACTGGATATGGAAAATTATCTGTACCATATTTCACTAGTGAAAACAAGTTTACACCCATAATGAATGTGCCTGCCATTTCAACGTTTTTTAAGGTTTTATATAAGGAAATTTCTATAATGTTTGATGAATTTTCTAAAAAGAAAAAATGTTATAACTTAAGTAAAAGTGAATGGTTTGCCTTAAAAAACCTTAAGCAACAAGAGTTTAATTTTATATTTAAATGTGCTGATAAAGGGGGCAACTGGGTTATATTGGATAGAAAAAAATATTGTGACATGGTGGATAACTTGTTAAAAAATGCTGTGGAATATAAAAAGTTAAGTGCAGATCCTATTATTGAATTCAGTAATGAACTTTTGACTCTATTGGAAAGAGGGGAAAGCTTGGGATTTTTTGGATACAAAGATGTCTGTAAATTGCACATAAAAAACCTATTACACCTATTCTTTATGCTTTACCCAAGGTGCATAAAGATTTACAACAACCCCCAAGTAGACCAATAGTCTCAGGGGTGGGTTCATTTTTGAATAATATCAACATTTTTTTAGACTTTCATCTAAAGTTACATCTCAAAAAAGTTGTGGCGCATATTTCAAACACTCAAGATATCATTAATGAGGTGTTGAAAATAAAGTGGCAAAATGATTACTATTGGGTTACTATTGATGTAAAGTCATTATATACCAACATTAGTCTTAGATGGGGTTTGGAATCTACTTTCACATGTTAGGTGATGGGCCTAGGACCACCTTCTTAGTAAGTTTATTAGAATTTTGTTTAACTCATAATTATTTTTCTTTCAATAATGAGTTTTTTTTTTGCAGATAAAAGGTACTGCTATGGGGGCAGCTTTTGCGCCCTCATATGCCATTATATATATGGGGTATTTTGAAAAAAAGTTTATTTATACAACTAGTTTTTTTAGGAACAATGTTATTTTGTATAAACGATTTATTGATTACCTTATTTTCATTTGCAAAGGTGATGTTAATGAGTTTTTTGATTTTTTTGATATCCTTAATATTAATGATCATGGTCTCACATTTTCTTATGAGTTGAATAGGGAAAAGATTAATTTTTTTGGATTTAACATTATATAGTGTTGATGAAGTTATAGGATATAGGCCTTTTACAAAATCAACCTCTGTTAATATGCTTTTACATGCCACTAGCATGCACCCTAGTCATTTATTGAGTTCATTGTCTCTTGGTGAATTCAAGAGGATTTATGATCATACTAGTGATAAATATGAGAAAATTTATGAATTAAATAAAGTTTTTTCTAGGTTAAGTGAAAGGGGTTATGATGAGGCATATCTATTGAAGTGTAAAAACAAATTATTAGGGAATAGCAGAGATGGATCCTTTACTCATGAGAGAAATGTGGGATGTAGTAATAGGACTTATGCTAAAAATGAAATTGATGATGAGAATAAGTTTTTTTATGTTACTAGGTTTTCACCATTTTCAAATGAACTGGTGTATTTGGTTAGAAGACATTGGCATATTATCAGTAAAGATGAATCTATAGTTTTTTTGTTTCCAGAACATGTTGCATTTTCTTTCAGAAGGGGAAAGAATTTGAAAGAATTATTAAATTATAATTTTGTTGAGGGAAACAATCAATCTTCTTTTCATGATATATTACCATATGGTACTTTTCCATGTGGTTGTTGTGGCATTTGCAATAAGGTCAAGAATTTGAATGCCATTAATGGCATTATTTTTACCCCAAAATTTTGTTTTAATTGTAGGTCTACGGGGGTGGTCTATATTTTGGGCTGTTCATGTAATGAGGTTTGGTATATAGGACAAACAAAACGTATGGTCAGGATTCGTATCTTGGAACATTTAAAAGATATTAGACATAATAATGTGACCAGTCCTGTTGCCAAACATTTCCAGGAAAAACAGAATTGTTCTCCCAATGGTTTAAAATTTTGTGTTCTTGAAAGCCTTTTCTTCTCAGAGGGGGCGATATTGTAGCTAAATTATTGGAATTAGAAACTAGGATGATTTTAAAATTTAAAACTTTAAAGCCTTTTGGTATGAATCAGGAATTAGCTATGTAATAATAATATATTAATATAAAATAATTAAAACATGAATTTCATATAGTTAGATTCATTCATTTATTTCAGTTATGTAAGTTAATTTTGTATATTTATTAGAAATCACTATGGTCACTTTAAATAATGAATTGCTATTTAATTGATAAATTAATAGCTGTACTGTTGTATATATACTGTTTCATTTTTTGAAATGAACTGTGATCTATGAAGGCGAATTGCCGAGGTGCCAGATCATTAAAAATAAATAATAAATAATAAATAAAAAATATGCTGGTTAAGTTCCATTTTGTTCGTGTATCTATTAGTTTTTTACACTTCTCATGTGTATTTGGAGTTGCCTGTAGCATAAACTGGGTTAAGGGATTGTTTACAAAATGCAGCTATTTAGCATTTAGTTTTAACCCATTTTCTGTACGCCAGTTATTAATATGTGTAAGTTGAAATTGTAGCTTCGGCATGTCAGAAGGGGATTTGAGGATAATACCCATTTTGCAATCATCCAGAAGCTTGCTTAACCAGAGATCATTTTTAATATGGAGATCGGCGGGCTACATGCCAAATAGTAGATGATAAGTACAGACCCCTGAAGGACTCCAGTGGTTACCTTCAAGCTCTCTGAGGATGTACATGCTACCCTCAGTATGTGGGTTCTGTCCCTCAGCCAGTTTGCTATCCACTTGCAAACATAGTGATCATTTTGGAGCACATTTAGCTTGTTAATTATGCTAATATATGGTATTGTAGCAAAAGCTTTGATGATGTCAAGATATGCTGTCTAGACAGCATAATTGCTATTTATGGCCTGTGTTACCTTCTCAAAATATTTACCAGATTCATTAGTCAGGAGCTACTGTTAACAAAGCCAAACTAATGGGGTCAGTTCTATAGTTTCTTGGGTCCAGGGTGTCATGAAATGGCATCACAGCTCCTGTGTACAACAGCTTGGAGACAAAGCCAGCAGCTAAGCTCAGGCTGAAGAGCTGTAGAAGTGGATCCAGCAGTGCATGTTTAGTGCTGTTCAGCAGGCAGCCAGGTATACATTCAGGTCCCATGGAGGATGTATTTTTTTATTTTTGAAAGTGACGGAAGCAAGTGTTCTTTTGTATTGTAGGGGAGATGAGATCCTTTGGAATATGTACATTTTATAAAGTTGTCTTGGGGGGTGAAATTTTAATTTAATTTGTTTGGAAATATATTACCAATATCTATTGGATCCAGATTGGTGGTACCATTTTTGAATGAGTTCAGAGCAATGTTGAGTTTTATATCTTATTCTTCTGAAGGATAAAAGAAGACATAAAGAAGGATTTGTAATTATCTTTAGCTTCCGATGCTAGTTTAAAATCATGGGCTGTCTTCCTGATATTTTTCAGTACCTTCAACAATTTTTGGATGTTGATCTTAATTTGTGAGTCTTGGTGTATATTCTAAGAGGGTGGCCATGTTGGTGCAGCAAGAGGTTCTCCGGTTCGATCTTCAGCTGGGGGTGCCTTCTGTGCAGAGTCTGCATGTCCTCCCTGTGGTTGTGTGGGTTTCCTCCAGGTGCTCCGGTTTCCTCCCACATCTCAAAGACATGCTGCAGGTTGATTGGACATGCTAAATTGGCCCTAGGTGTGAGTGTGTGCGTGTATGCCTTCTGTGGAAGATTGGACATCAGGCTGGCAACTCAACACCATAAAAAAACTCCAATACCAATCATGAGTGGACAAGATGATCCACTGTGGTGACCCCTAACCAGGAAAAGCAGAAAGAAGAACAAGGTATATATTCTAAGAAGCTTAGATTGCTCTAACTATGAGACAAGAAAAAAGGTCCACAAAGTAAAAACACCATGTCACTTAAATATTCAGTACTCTGCAGCCATCCATTTCTTAAATAAATTAGTAGCTAAAGAGAGGACTGCTGTGGTACCAAGTTGAGTATGGTCAACCAGACTTCCCTGTCATTAAAACAGTCATCATGATCTCATCCTGGGAGGGAGTCCCTTAATATTATTATGCAAAGTGAGATATATAATCTCTTCAGCATGGCATGAGCTTGACTATAGTCTCCTCCTTATGCAACATGTCATGAATATCTTCCACATGAGACATCCTGTAACAGAGGCCCATGGGATATATGCAAATGACCCCTAAAGGATGCCATTGTTTCAGCTATATGGCTTTTGAATGTCCATGACTTTACATTTTGTTTTTTATTTCTTTATGGACATATTCAGGCCAATAAATCCAAATCCTAATAACTGTGGACATGCATGTTTCGGCCTTCTTATTACCTCATCAGGACAGCTTAAGTGGAATGTTTAGCTATACTCCAGAAACACAGAGTGTTTATATGCTGCTGATGTCCATAACAATTAAGTTGTCTGCAAAATATCCCAACTAACAACTAAATCAAAGTGTAAAAAAGGTATCACAGACAAAGCAATTCATAAAAAAACTGCAAGAAAAACTTAGCCAAGCTTGAGTTGTTACTGTGTGATACCTTAAACCTTCTGTAATACAGGCCCATGGGATGTATGCAAATGGCCCCTCGAGTGTTTCAGTTATATGGCTTCTGAATGTCCATGACTTTTTATGTTTTCCTTTTTGACTTTATGCACACATTCAGGCAAATAAAGCCAAACCCCACTAGCAGTGGACATGCATGTGTTGGCCTTCTAATGACCTCGTCAGCATAGCATAATTGGAATGTCTGGCTAGAAATGCAGGGTCTTTATGCCCAGCTTGGCTGTGTTTGAGGTCATAAGAAGGCTGAAACATGCATGTCCACAGATAGTGGGTTTTGACCTTAGTTATTTCAGATTAGTATCATGAATGTATGCTACTATACTATCATGTATTAAAATAATATATTGTCATATCATTGTAATAAAACATGTTAAAACAGAAGTGGACTACTGGAATTCGGTTTACCCACAGATCCAACATCTCTGGTGGCTATATTACTATGGTAAAATAACAGAATTAAGTCACTTTTATTTGCAGGTGTTCACTGTAGCTAGTCCTCTTTATTGACTGTGTTCATGCACCTCACATGTAAGTCTGTCATTTAAAAATACCAGAACAAAAGCATTTCAGATTACCTCTCACAAACCAGATTTGCAGGGCCAAAGTAATGTTTTTTTTTTTTAACTTAATTAAACAACAGCAGAATCAATCATTTTCATCAACAGATAGGCCTAGTCCTAGCAGTTATATCTAAAATGTTGACTGTGTACACCTCAGATATCTGATTGTAATTAAAAAAATTGTAAACTCAGTATAACCAACCACAGAAAAATACTCCAGCTTGATTCAAACAAATACACATTAGTCCTGCCAAAACAGTACAATGACTGTTTAACACTGACAAACAACAGCAATATAGGGACAGTCACTTTCATCCACTGACAGCCACAGTACCTAGCAATTACAATGACTTTGTGTAAACATCCAATGCCTCGATGTAATAAAATAAATTAAAAAAGTGGCCCCAGTAATTTACTTTAGCTATGTTAAAAATTCACATTATCCAACCACAATAGCTTGGTAGACAGAAATGTCCACATTAATTTATTTTTACCTCTGTTAAAAATACAGAGTGGCCAGCAACATCAGCTTGGTTCACAAAAATTGAATTAATCCTACAAAGTTTACTGCCCATAATATAATCTTGGGGATTCAGAAAGAATCCCATAACTGGCAGTAAGGGTTCTGGTCAAAAGGGAATGTTTCTATGATAAGGGAAAATGTGATTCAGAGAGATGTTAGGCACAGTGAAGAAAGACCTCGTTATCACCTAATTTGCATTTGACTGGATTGTCCATAACTGCTGCTAGTGTAAATCAGCACTTTCTTGTGGTAATCAACACTGGCAGCCCATCCATCATGTTAGCACTGACACGCCCCCCATTTACTTTCCCACACACATGCACACATTCAAAGACACATACATACACACACACACACACACACACACACACACACACACACACACACACACACACACACACACACACACACACACACACACACACTGGCTACCTTGCACTAGCTCCAGAGTTGACAGAATGTCCCTGATGTCACGTCTTATTTTTTGTTCCTGTATATATCACAGATCATTACAGTCAGGCAATAATGCAGACATTAGAGTTTTATACTTCTTGTTCCTTGTAAAATGCAATGTGTTGCTAGACCTGTTGCTCTATTTAATGTTGATGTGAGTCCAAGTAATATTTTAAAACTATCCATAATTTTACAGAATGCTCCTGATGTGACCTCTTATATGTGCCCTGCCCCTTATAACATGGATAGCTGCAGTCAGTGAATAAAGCCAGACTTTAGAGATTTAGACTTCTTTTAGTATAAACAATATACCTTCTTAAGGTAGAAGGTTGAGGCAATGCTTTTTCAAGCTGCTTTCTGTGCGAAGGGATCAAGGTTTGAAACCTGGCCCCTTTTATTTTACTTTTCTTTTTTAAGACTTAATGCAGTATGCTAAGAGTAGCCCTGATGAGTAGTTGTGGCTCAGAGCACTAATACTCTGTGAAGGAACTAGTTGTGCACTGAGAGTACAGGTTTTCAAACACCCCTTTACTTTAATGTTTTTTTTCTCCCAAAAGCTTGAAGTAATATGCAAGTATATCTCTGGTGTCTAGTATCTCCCCCTGACCCACATCCTTCATGTCGAAAAACTTTGTCTTATTACCCTTTCATGTGCCTTTATAACCCAATAAAAAGAGTATGCCTGGTGTTTAGTGTCCCCCTCAATACTGCAGGATTTGTTCATTAATCAAGAGTACTGTGGAGATATGACAATCCCCCCATACAAAGATTCATACAATCATGCAACACTGCACACACAGACACACACACACACACACACACACACACACACACACACACACACACACACACACACACACACACACACACACACACACACTCACACTTGCAGCCACACACATATTTTCCTCTAATGTAATCCCACCCACTGGAAGGAATGGATAAATGCAAGCTTTTAGCTGAGATCATTAACATGGCTGTCTTAACATAGCAGGACAGTCCTCTGGATCACTTGCCTGAATAAATGCATTACCACAGGCATTTCCAAGAGGAGAGCACCTGGCTAACTAATGTAGGCTGCACTCCCAGAATGTCTCATTAGTGTTTGTGGTAGGCCACTGAGACATCCCACCATGGTGCTGCACCATTTTATGGAACAGCATTGTGGTAGGTAGGGCTGTCTCTTTATAGGAAATGGTTACAGTGAGGTGTACATCATTGCTCACACCTTGTGATAATATGTCTGAATTTGTCTACATATCTTACAACCTTTCATTTCTAAAATGTAGAATACCACATCTTATAATCTGGAACAAATTAGAAAAAATTTGGAACACTTATAAACAGATCAATAATGTCAAACAGGAAGCTCAAAGAGTAATTAAAATGTGTTGCTTAGACTTGATACCCTTTTGATGAATTAATATGATTCAATATTATTTACCATGGATATCAGTTATAAAACAAAATCTTAGCACTGTATGTATGATAACCCTTTTCTTTCAGTGTGGATTGCAAAGCAGACCTTGCTTATATTTGTCTTGTAAAATGAATCAGAAAAGAAATAGCTCACAGCAAAGATTTGTCCTGTGACTATGCTTCAGTCTATAGTAACTGTTTATTTTCTCTGCAGAAGTACATGACTGATCAGAACAAGAGTTCTGCCTAGGATTCCACACTGCCAGCTTTCAAAAAAGGGCTAACTAGACACCAGATGGGAAAAAAAACATATGTTGTGTACTCCTGGAAATATATTAGTGATTAAGTATTGTATATCTGGTTGCCTGCCTCAATCTAAAAAATAAACTTGCCTGCTCTACTCTGTGTGAGGTACTGTGCTATACTCTGTGTGAAGCACTGTATTATACTCTGTGTGAGGTACTGTGCTATACTCTGTGTGAGGTACACTGTAGCTACCGCATTCTCTTTCAGAACCTCTGCAGATACTAATGGCACCCCCAGCTGAACACTTCTGAAGATGTTCTAGTCATTAACCTCTATTGTTAAAAGCTTCTGGGTTTTCTGCTTGCTTCTAAGCATTGCAAGTCAGACAACAAATCACAAGGTTCAGTTACTCAATGTGTAGACAGGAGTAGCCTTAGGTCAACTGGTGCCCTAGGCAAAAAGGCTCCACAGCACCCCCCACCACACCACCCAGTGCCCCCATTCTGGTCTATCTACACCAAAAAAATACTGGAAAAGCACCTCTACTAGAGCAGCGCCCTAGGCAGCTGCCTAGTTGGCCTATGCCTAAGGCTGGCTATGTGTGTAGATTGTGGTTGGAAACAAGAAGAAATCCCAGAAATAAAGAAACATACGTCATTTTCCTTCTAGGTGCTTCAGCCACAGCCTACTTTCAACTGGGTTGTTGTGGGCGGCCATAGGTGCAGGGGCCCCCAGAGGGAGCAGGGCTCTTTTGGGAAGAATACGTTTAATCGGCCTAAGGCTGTGATCAATCCTTTCAGTTTCTGATAAGCTCATGGCTATAGTTGAGGAGGTGGATATACACTGACCTTATGAATAATAATAAAAAATAATGACCGTGTAAGATTAATGATAATAGAGTCAACCCTTGCTTTTCATAATCACAGTTGTACACATAACCTTCTTCAAAAGCTAACTACTAATGAATACTCAGTATATGGCATCATGCTTTGACATAACATCATTGTTTCATCTTTCCAAGTTTTTATTGAATGAGTCAATAGTTATTTCTTATTTCCATCATGTACCCAAATTTTAAAATCAAAAATGATTCCTTTGACAATCAAAACTAAGCAGGTAATTGGGCTTTGACTACATACAACTTCTTATATGTGATAATGTACCTGCTGAGAGATTACTTATGCTTAATGATATGGATGTCTGACACCATTTCCCAGTATATGCAGGTTGCTTCCTAATGTACTCACATTCTAGGCTCATTGAATATTCAATCATAAAGAGTATGCTATGCTTTTTTATAAATCTGTCATTGCAAAAGATGATCCTGCATTTCTCCTGTTGTGGCTATTTATTAATGTCGCTATTTCCAAATGTGACCCAGTCTGTGTGGATTCCTTTAGTAACTCACATCATTGCATTGCTTTGTACTAGCTCACAACAAACTCTGTTGCAAACCTCAACACACCCTTCTCATTGTTTACTGATGCTAGATATGCTTTGCCTGTGTGTGGTTGAGATATCCAAGAACTAATTACATTTTACTGACTTTTCTATATTGCATGCATAACTCAAAGATACCTAAAAATATACAAAAAATATTTTTGCAGTCAACATACATGCACCTCACATATCAAGGACTGCTGCCCCAAACATTTATTAACATGTATACGCCCACTCCATGATTATACAACACTGGGAGAAAGTGCCCCCCAATGCACACACATGAGCACTACTGCATGCAGTTTTGGGAAACTAAGGATCAAAGAAACTGAAGAAAATACACTCAACAGACTTAACATTAACAGAGTAACTGTATGCCACAGGATATATTATCAATTGTTATTACTGTGCACCACAAGCTCTTTTTTTTGCTTCTGTCATTCACACACCCACATTTCCCTTTGTGACAATAGTGACTTTTGTTTTGTGCTCCTTCCAAAGAACTGAAGGCATACATCATTTTATTCAAACTTTGAGAGTGTCATCTGTTATGGCTTTTATTCCAGTTCCTCTCTCACCTGTGACTTCATTTCTCTTTTCTGTATATTTCATAATATTAGTCTTCAGTGTGCAGTGCTTTTGTCAAGAGATTATCAACATATCATTTGACCTACATGATGCAACATTTTAGGCTGGCAGGTTCACCCTTTTCACTATAACTGTACAACCTTGAAAGCATTAGATGTACCAGTTGGTTGCAATTGTAAGGCACCCCTCCCATCATCTCAGAAATTTGTATTTTCTTTCATGTTGTCAGCATATATTAAGATTAGAATAGTCACTTGCCAGTTGGCTACCAGGTCATCCGCGGTGGTACAGCGGTAGCATTGTTACCTCACAGCAAGATGTTCTTCCGTTCAATTCTCAGCTTGGCTTGGGAGTGCCTTCTGTGTGGAGTCTGCATGTCCTCCCCGTGGTTGGGTAGTGTTTGAAAGACATGCGTGCATAAATGGGAGTGCCTTCGTTGAAGGTTGGGCATCAAGCTGGCACCTCGGCGTTTCGTAAAAAAATCTACTGCCAATCATTAGCAGACCGGAGTTCCGCTGTGGTGACCCCTTACTAGGAAAAAGCCGAAAGACAAACAACAACTTGCCAGTTGGCTATCAGTCAAACTACATACAGCTTATCTGTCCCAAGGTAAAATCAGTGAAGTGTGAATTTTAGTGAACATCTATCTTTTGCATTGTTCCTTCTTATTCTTCTTCCACATCTGATCCTCTTTTACTCTTTATCTTAGCAATTAGCTGGGAGGCAAATGTCTCATTCAGAAAAAACTGCTTTTTCTGGTAAACAACGCAACAGTACTAAGCAAATATTTGTCAGTAGCAAATGCTGACTGACTAAAACAGAATACAGTGACTCAAGAGTCTGGAAGATGTTTGCACTAGAATGTGCCTTAAAGATATAACATGTAGTAACCATGACATAGGGCCAGATTCACGAAACCTCCGTGTAAGACTTAATATGTCTTACTCAGAGGCTGCAGTTGAACGGTATGATGTCAGCATGCCATGCATATTCATGAGGGCATGCTGAATCATACCCTAGGCTAACACGGTCCGTGTAAGAAAGTAGGGGGCATGTCTGAATGCCGAGTACTGCAAAGGGACACGCCCCCAGAAGAGTCAGAGGCCTGAAAGTAAATGTCCACGAGCGAGTCCTTAGAAATGTCAAGGAACACAACACCACACATCCCCACAGACTAAACCCTACAGAAAATGTGTAAAACGTAAAAATAGCAGTTTCATTTTTTTTTTTATAATTTCAAAAATGTTTGCCCCCATTTGCGCTCATTTGCGCGGGTATGCCCTTCACTCAGCCACAGTTAGCAGACATTGAAAAGCATATAAGATCTACATATGCAAATTAAGCCAAGTAGCAATAGCGTAGCAGTAGAGATGTTGGCCAAAGAGGAGGTAGTCACAGTTCGAGCCCCCACAACATCACTCACCATTTTTATTTAAATAAGTATGAAACAATCCCCTGACATATATATATATATATATATATATATATATATATATATATATGTAATGAAATGGGCCATGTATTTGTGAAGAAATCCGACAGAATAATTTATAAAAAAAGGATTAAAATTACCCATAGCTGAGCAACGCTTTAGCAAGCTGAATATCAGTGCTCGTAGGTGAGCAGCACTTTAACAAGCTACATATGAGTGCCCGTAGGTGAGCAGCGCTTTAACAAGCTGCATATGAGTGCCCGGAGGTGAGCAGTGCTTTAACAAGCTTAATATGAGTGCCCGTAGCTAAGAAGCGCTTTAACAAGCTTAATATGAGTGCCTGTAGCTCAGCAGCACTTCACCCAGTGTAATATGAGTGCTCATAGCTAAATAATGCGTTACCCAGCGTAAGCCTTTTGCGCGGAGCTGTGCAGCGAGCCAACCAGCCTACCGGCGGGCAACATTGGGCAAGCTGTATCAAAGCCGCCTTTACACAGACACACCTCCTAGCCTATCTAGACAGTAGTAAAATAAAAAAAGCAATACCAAGAGTCAAACCTAGGATACTGTGCACCATAGTCAAAGTACTGAACCACTAAGCCATGACAGTTGTACTGAGAAATGCAGTATTAGCATATATATAGGAATGAATGAAAATAGAACCATGACAAAGCAGGTTTGCTTTAAGCTGATAAATATCCAAAATGGCCGATCACAGATAAGTGCGGAAAAACTGGCATATATAAGCCCCATAGGTGGGAATACACACCATAACTGATTGTGGTACCCATTTGCAGTCAGGATGGCAGGTGCAGGAGAGGGAAATCGCTTTATAGCACAAAGGTGGGGTGTTGAGGAGTCAAAATATATGGTTTGGCTCACAGTCCATGATCATGAAGCACAACTCATGCAGGGCCAGGTTCAATGGGGAGCGTATAAGGCAGAGGCATAGAACTGGTTGGCACATGATCTCACCAGTGCCACAGGCATTCCGAGGACTGGTGAACAGGTCCGTCACCACCATGTGGACCTAAAGCGACATAAGGAAGACCAACTGAACCGTTGGATCCAGGAGGCCCGCCAAATGCCCAATGCCCCACTGCTGAGTAAGTATCCATGTAATTACGTATGTAAGAAATGCTATCCTAACCTATAGTATGGAGAGGTATGTTCCAATATTCCTTCATTTATATTACAGCTGCAGGTGTTTGTTACACGAATCGGCAAGCCTATGCTGATAGGCTGCTGAGGTTGCCCCACCAGGCAGGTTAGTAATTGTTTAGCTGGTATTGTTATAGAATATAAGTGAGACAGACTGTAAAAGAGTTAAGTGTTGTAACCCAGTATTAAAGGTGAAATAAACCTAGAATAAAGATTCTGCTAGTATTGTAAGATTAGATAAGTGATGCAGCCTGGAAAAGAGTGTATTGCAATCCAGTTATAAAGATTAAACAAGTCTCAAATAGAGTTTCCACCTGTATTGAAATATCAGATAACTGTTTCAGCCTGAAAATGAGTGGTAATCAATCAACAAAGGATAGACAAGTGTCAAATACATCCTTGTAAATTCTACCATATGAAATAAGTGAGTCAGCTGGAAAGGATTGTTGTAACCCAGTAATAAATGCTAATAAAGCCTAGAATTAAGTAGCATTCTGAAATGTAAATATAAAATAAGTGAGAGAGTGTGAAAAAGGCAGTTTGAAGCTACCAAGAAAGCTGTAATAAGTCTGGAATAAAGGTATACTGCAGTCACTACATAATGAAATGAATGAGACAGCCACAACCAAAGAGTGTAATGTCTTAAATAAAGTACAGAACCTGGACTGTGTCCATCCCACAATTTGGACATATTGCTGTACCCTTGCATTATGGAGATAGTATGGTTGTATGAAATGTTGAACATCCACAGTTGTCTAGACCCATATAAATCAAATGTAGCAGGATGCTGTACCTGAACACAGCCAGATATGAACATATATGAATAAAAAATGTAGCAGTAACATCCCCATCACCAACATTCCTAAGGTTACATACAGGAAACTGTACTAATACATGTAGGGGATATATATCTGCATCTACTAGGAATGTACAGTATATGTATAGGTAGTGTAAGTTGTTAATGTAATATTTCTCCACCCTACCCTATTTTCACAAATTATGCCATTCCACACCAAACTGGGTATGTGTATTCACAATTAATTCCCACGGACATTTGTCCTGTTGGTTCATACATATCTGCATGTACATTGATGCATGTGCCCTGTTCACATATCCAAACCTGATGGCCTGTTGCCACCAATCAACCCTGCATGCTGTTGGAATGTGCACTGTTGTTCTAAATATGCATGTGTTATGCTTGCTGCTCAATGTTCGGAATTCATGGGTGTTTGGTTAATGGGAATACTGATGCATGCTGTTACAACTCATTTTGAATGGTGTTGTTTGTTACTAACCCAAAATGCCATAAAATACTGCTAAACATAGGACAACAGGGAAGGCGGGTTCCAGTGGACCCACCTCTCCCACCTCAGCTGGTGAGTGCACCTAGCACCAGTGCCCAGGCCGGGACCTCCTCCTCCGGTGGCCCTGTGCCACCTTTGGGTGGAAGCACTGCAGGGGATGGGGCTTATCCCCCCTCTGCAAGTGTGGCCGGAGGAGAGCCTCCACTCACCCAACATAGAGTCCGGTCTGTGGTGCGTAGTGAGATCAGGCATTCTGTGACTGATCCCCTATGCCAGCTCGAGGCGAGAGTGGCGCACCTCACGGGTTTGCCTGCCCATCCTATCCAGCCCCCAGCACAGCCCTGGCCTGGGCTGTGAAGGCGTAGTGGTAACTGCCCATGGGTGGGGATCTCAGTTCCACTGTTGTCATCTGTGGGTTCATGGGTTCGCAATATCCAAACATCCATCCCCGTCAATTGTGTTTACCCCCCACATGTGTCATACTCCGCCCCTGTATGCGTCTTGTTTGTCTTGTCTGTTAACCTCCACAACCTACCTCCCCAAATATACCTACTTCCTGTACCTCACATTCCACTCTCACCTGAAAAAAAAATAAAAAAGGGCACTCTGTTCCCACAAAAAAATTACGCCCCATACATAGCTGCCCAATTCACACACATGTCCACTGGACATGTAAACTGATAATTCTAATTGGCAGTACAACATATTTTGTTGTCCTCACCCCTCTCTCAGGGGTGGAAGGTTTCAAATTTTACACCAAATTTCAAACATATGCACAGCTGTTGCTGATAAAGAAATGGGCAGCTATGGACCTTCCCTACACCCATCCTGCACATCCCAGGCTGCTTTCCCTACTGTCTTTCCCTCTTTGTGCCCCCTTTTTCACCACTTTCCTATTTCCCCATTTTCTTTTCTTTAAAAGAAATTAGAGTGGGTGTTAGCGGGAGTAAGCACTTTTAATCAGTAGTCAGCGGGTGTGCGCTTGTGTGTGGTTAGCTAAGCGTAGATAAGCATAGCTAAGCATTGCGCAAACTCGCACAAACCCGCTTACAACTGCTGAAAAGTGCCTTAGTCATTCTGTATGACAAGGCCTGTAGTCTGCTCATCAGCAAAATAAAATACACAGGAGATATACAAGAACTTGGTGCTGAAAAAATATATAATGAAATACAAGGAGTGAATGTAAAGGGAAAATAGGAAGGACATTACACAAAGTTTGTTCTGTGTATCTTTACTGGCAATTCTTGTGGAATAAACTAGCGAACAAACAAAAAAAATAAATCAAAAATCAAACAGAACAGATTTCATGTCAAGCCTGCTGCTCTGCTCACAGTTTGGTACCACTTCTTCACAGAAAAACAGCACACACAGTACACACCCTCGTCGACACCTCCTGGTCTACCGCTCTCTTTTATTTCCAGCCTTTTTACTTACCAATTTTCCTCGCCACACAGTTTCTCCTTTGTAAACTACCTTTTTTTCACATGAGCAGCGCCAGTTGAAAAATAGTCCAAAAGAGAGCAGGCTCGCTGTGCAGCAGCAGAACAGAACAGATTGCTGTCGCACTTGGCCTCCCGGGTGTAAAGGCTGGGGAATTCTTGTGGAATTGCATTACATTAGTGTGAGAAGAGAAACAGCCATGCTAGTAGATAATAATGTTACAGTAGCACCTTACAAACCCCACAGTATCAGAGCAGGATAAACACCGCCATATTTAAATAGGTAAGAGGCCAGACCTCCCAACTGTGACTGATTTACAGGGATGTCCCAGATTTGCAAACAACTGTTACCTGTACCCCATTGACTCCCTGTGAAATGTACTAACAGTAGGCAGAAAGGTGGGGAATCCCACGTAATGGTAACTGTCAATAAGTTAAAGTAGACACTACTTGCATGTCAGAAATGGTGTAGTAATACATATGCTCAAAATACCCCACAGTCACAACTGCAGAATATCTGAACTATATCATGGGTGTATCCCACTGATATGTACCTTTCCCTGAGGCTGGTCAAATATATACCTGAGAGTATCTGAGGCCTGCAAGTGTCAGAAACACACAAGCATATCAGCCTGTCTGCTGTTACATACACTGCGAATAGCTGTAGAATTACTTCCACAAGCATGCCCTTATGTAGGAGTACAACACAGAAATATCAAAGGATGTAGCCATCTAACATACTAATGACAGTATAGCAGTGCATGGGCCTGATATTCATAATTGTTAGTACAATATACTTAGTTGTCCTCACCCCTCTCTCAGGGGTGGAAGGTTTCAAATGTCACAGCAAATGTCAAACATATGTACAGCTATTGCAGTTAAAGAAATGTGCAGCTATGGACCTTCCCTACACCCAGCCTGCACATCCCTAGCTGGTGTCCCCACTGACTTCCTGCTTCATGCTTACAACTGTTTAAAAGTGCCTTATTCACTCTGTATGACAAGGCCCTAATACTGCTCAGCAGCAAAATAAAATACCCCTGTAAGTGTCAAACCCCAGACCTTGGGCTCACCAGACTGCATGAAGTGCCACCAAGCCACAGCAAACATATAAGAACTTAGTGCTGAAAGAAATATATCATGCATTACAAGGAGTGAATGTAAATGGAAAATAGGAAAGCCATAGCAACACATTCCAGTAATGACAAATATCAGGCATTTAAGGAGTGAATGTAAAGGGAAAATACAAAAGCCATAGCAACACATTGCAAGAACTACTGTTGTATGCCAGTTAATCCTCAAATCCCACAGGTAAGTACATACTCCCATGTAAACAGTGTTAGCATTAGCAGGTGTGAGTTAATATACACACTGAGAAGAGTGAATTGGAAGAAGCAACAGTCAGGTTTCAGTACAACATGCATTTCAGTGGCTACAACACAGCATTAGATATGAGAGATATACCAACCTTCTGACTCACACAGCAGTGTCCACAGCAAACCAGCATGGTCCCCACCTTGCAAAACTGAAAGGCCTACACCTACCTAACCTATCATTTTATAGCAGTGTCCTGAAATCACAGTGAGAACTGCAATTACCACACAGTAGGCTGCATGCAATTACTAAATGCTGGCCACCAACTGTTGCAGAGGCCATCACATGCACATATGCAGATACCTACAAAAGCAGCCTTTACTGCCAGTCCACACATGCAATAATATCATTTCAGCAACTGGAGGGAGAGAGAGAGCGAGAGAGATAGAGACAGAGATCAAAAAAAAAAAAAAAAAAAGCAAGCCAACCAGCAAGCAAGCCAGCAAGCAAGGCAGCAAGCAACCCAGCAAGCCAGCAAGCAAGCCAGCAAGCCAGCAGAAAAAAGCTGTCAGAGACAAAGGTAACGTAAACTACATAATCTAATAATCTACATACTGTGAACCCTCCATATGTGTTAGCAGTCTGTATCTATATGTATATGCAGATGTGCATAGGGCAAGGGACATACTGCAACTGTTAGTGAAGGCTGGACATACATATGTAGTTGAAGGTTGCTATGTGCACATATCAATGTAGGTTGTAGTGTGTGGCATTGAAAACAGCATGCAGTGCAGGTATATGTCATGTGGTGGTGAACTTCTGTGAGACTGAGCCAGTGAGGCCTGCTACAGCTATACGGCCTGAGGACAGCATAATGCATTATGCACAACACTGTGAAATATCATTACAGAATGATATGTCTCACATCTGTTTCAGAAGTGATATTCCCACCATGAAAGGTGGGCAGTCTATGTGCCTACATGTGCATGTATATGTACAGCAATGGATGTTTAGAAGTGTGTGTAAATATGTATACATATATATATATATATATATATATATATATATATATATATATATTTATATATATATATATATATATATATATATATATATATATATATATATATATATATATATATATATATATATATATATATATATATATATATATATATATATATATATATATATATATATATATATATATATATATATATATATATATATATATATATATATATATATATATATATATATATATATATATATATATATATATATATATATATATATATATATATATATATATATATATATATATATATATATATATATATATATATATATATGTACAAAGAGAGGTATGTACAGATATATAGAGATATATAGATAGATAGAATATGTATATACATATAGATATAATAGATACATACATATATAGATTTATGTAGATACATACATATATACAGATAGATATGAATGTCTATATATATATATATATATGGTTATATATAGTGGTGTGTGTGTGTGTATATATATATATATATATGTAGATATGTATATATTTACATATGTATATATATATATATATACATATATATATGTGTATATATATATATATATATATATATATATATATAGATAGATATGTATATATTGATATATAAATATTTATATATAAATGTATATATGTATATATATATATATATATATATATATATATATATATATATATATATATATATATATACATATAAGTGAGAGAGGGGGACATGGGGACAGATGTACTGCAACAGGTGCCTGGTGACCAAGGCATGGACTGAACACCAGTGTTGATACTGCAGTGCCATACCCCATTCCAAAACATGTTACCCACTAACTACCACATAGGTGGTTGCCCACCTACCACTGGAGGTGTCAGAAGGGAACATGGGACACAGGTGTACAATAGCCTCCCCTTTGATATCTACAGTGGCACACTAGTCTTGTAATTCCTGTACATGATACGTGTCATCACAAAAGGTGTGTCAGCTAGGGAAATGTAAGTCAGTGTACCCCTCTACACCTCACAATGTCCTATGCAGTATGTACCTCCCATGAGAACTACAGCAAGTGGAAAGGCCACAGACATACCTAACAAAGACTGATAATGCCCTCAAACACATTCCCTATGCAGACTGACTCTCAAAACCACAGCTAGAGTGCCTTGCATACTTCCTACACAGAGGTTACCACTGCTGGACATAGACAGTTATGTCACACCCATACCAGTTGGCCAACCACCATGGCAACACCTCACAATCCATCCAGCCTACATGACCTAGGGCCCTAATCCTTGTCACCGCACTAAACAGCACATCCTGGAGGTACAGGTTTCTATACACAAATATGCCATACCCTGGAGTAAACCACCCAGCATTAACAAACAAGGCTCCTTATTAGTAGATGTCATACATACCCCTGATGAATGCTATGGAGATAGGTAATATGCCCTGTGAGTCACCTCTGTGTAACTGTTTCACAGGAGCAAGTAAAATCACATTACATGTGTCCCAAAGGGTAGGGTAGCATATGGCTAGGCTGCCCTAGGCCCAGGGCCAATAGCATAGTACCTACCTATGACACAATGCACACACACATGTACTCAGTGCAATACCAGCTATGTGACATTGAATGAGTGTGACACTGATTGTGTGCAAGGTATGTAAAGGTGTGATAGCTTAGTGTGAGTTTGTGTCTGTCATGGTAGTTGGTGTCCTTGGTGTGAGGCCAGAGAAAGATGTATCAGTTATCGGGATGCAAACATAGTAGATTGGCATATGTTGTGCCATACTTCCCTGTGTACGATTGCGGTGTCCCATCATAGGCAGAAGCAATACATGTATGCTCAGTAAGTGGTACTGCTGTTGAATCCAGCTCACTATGAACTGTTGTACTACCTGATGTTGTAGGCCTAAACACTACAGTATGGTGTATGTTCACATTCCCTGGTAACACTGTCTGGTGTGTTTCCTGTAGTCTGCACAGATTACATACCTCATGCATAGGTATCTGTAAGTAGGGGCACACAGTACTATAAGGTACACAGTTAATGCTCATCTGTGTTGTCATACATTTGTGTGTTGTATGTATGTGTAATGTGTGTGTTATGATGCCTGTACCATGGCCGCAATCACATGTGTGTTACAGGGTATGTGTGTGTACCTGGCAGCATGTATACTCTGTGACAGCAGTATGCTGGCTATAGTAACAACTGTAAACATATGTCAGGTAGGGGTATGGCATGAAAGACTAGGGTGGATTACCATTGAAACTGTAAATGTGCATTGCATTCATTGCATGGGATGACAATATTCTTCATCCATTATTTTGATACATACCCCCAGTGTGAGGTTGTGCATTGTATCCCACACAGTGTGCCAAGGGCTTGTATATACTAGTTTGTTGTATGGAGTGTGGCAGGCACTGTCAGACAGTTGTGGGCTGAGCACTATGTGGTATTGAACATGTGTATCCCCTGATAGAGAGACAGATGCTATATATGGCAGTTAAGTGATATCAGTACATTAGAATATTAAGTGTGCCACATGACTTGCTCACATATTTTTCTTTTCCTTCCAGGGTGATGGTGCATCAGCAAAACCCACCTTATATAGCAGCAGAGGATCCGGAGATCCACCAGAGCTTGGTGCAGAATTACTGTGTGCTGTTTTCCAGGACCAGCCAGAACCAGCATGAGAGGGCTGCACTGTGGCAAGATCTTGTCCGTCGGGTAAATGACATAGGCATGCATAACCGGACATATGAGCAGGTACGCTGTCAAAGGAAAAATATACTTTAAAAATGATCGATACATGGTAGGTTCAGGTTAAAGCACTTTAATCTTGCAGCAAGGAGACAAAAACGTGCTAATACAGAGTTTGTCTGACTAGAATCAGGAAATGCAAGCATTTGTATACATTTTCTAATAAGACATTGCCTACCAAGCTGATGTAGTAAATCACAAGTTTTAACATCATCATTTCGTAGTGCTTGTTTATATGATTTTCTGCTGGTACTATCAGTTTTTGTGAGAAACTTCCTAAGAAAAACAACGTGGCCTTGGCTACCACCGGTTAGATATATGCAATGTTACCATTCAAGGTACTATGGCTAATTTGAGCACAAAGCAAGTATAGATTGCAGTTCATTTCTCCAACAGTCCTTTGTCTGTTTTATCTCTTCTTTCTGCAGCTGTGCCTGTTCTCATACTTCAAACAGAGCTAATTGTTCAAAATCATTACATTATAGAATATGGCATTGTTCATTCATTGCTTCCTGACCTAGCAGATAATCACCTGCTTCTCAAGTACATTACCAAAAGGCATAAACATGAATATTGCTGTGCTAGCAATTACTAGGTCAGAGGGCATCTTGCAAGTCTCAGAAAGCACATTGCAGTTTCAAAAGCATCTTTTAGTCTCATATGAAATTAAGCTGTATATAAAATTGTGCATATAAAATAGAATGAAAAATGTGTTAACTCATTTAGTTTCTAATTAGCATTAAGCACACACATTAATACATATTTTTCTGACATTTCCCCCCTGTTAATACTTTTTAATTCTATTTTCAAAAGAATAAATAGTTTGCTTCTTCTCCTAACCTCTTCCATTCAGGATTTGCAGTTAAGAGAGTCATTCAGTTTAAACTTATGAAAGTGTTTCACTTTTCAACAATTCTTCAATGTCAGTACTTTGATACAAAGTCTCAGAAACTGATATATCTATAAATTCTTTGATTAACTTTTTCATGCAGGGAATACCACAACAAATGCATGCTCCTAATAGGACTAATCCCACACAAATGGCAATCAGGATGTTCATTAGGATGGAACCCCACCCCCCAAACAAATTCTGGAAAAAGTCCATCAGAGGGTTTGGGCCTGGTTTGGTCATGGTCGACACTTGCTGGATCACCTCAAGATGGTCGTTTATTTCATGCTGGTTGTCAGGAATATACGAACAGCATTCTTCTTTGATTAAAGCGCATGTACCACCTCTTGCTGCTAGGGTGAAGTCGAGAGCCATGCGGTTCTGAAGCACCACAGTTCTCATAGCATTCAGTTCATCAGTCGAGAGCAGAAAAAGTTGCATTGCTCATAACTTTGAGAAGTTTAGACAGTTTTCTCAGCTCCCAAATCAATTTCACTGCGCCATATGCAGGGGGCTATGCCTGCCCATGATATAATGGTGTCACTCAAGTCCAGGTGTGTCAGTTTATCTTTGTTTTTTATGGAGTTATGGTTTCTCCATCCTGCTTCGATTCGTCCTACTGGATTCTTGGGTCTCTTAATTGGACTTCTAGGTTTACTGCTGACCTCTCTGATGTTTCGAATTTTTCCCTGAGGCAAAGCTGCAGTGTGTCATATGGCCGGAACCAGGTAACCCAAAAAATAACTTCCGGACCATTTCTCAGGTAGCCATTTATATGCTTTTTTCCCACAAACAAAATAACAATTCTCTACTTTAGTATTGATATAAGCTTGCCCTGCATGAAACATTTTCTTATCAATAATAGAAAGCTGCTTTAAAAGAACAGGATTATGTTGTATCTCATCAACATTTCTATGCATTTTCACGAAGTATGCATCATAGTTTGTATCACAAATAGTTTTAGTCTTACTGGCTTTAATATAACATTTATAAGAAACAGTCACATTGCAATTGCTCCAACCCACTTGAATAGTGTCATTCTTGTAAAATCATACGATCCCTTTTTGTGTAACAGGTAGGTACAATGCTATTTTGTCTTGTGATTTCACAGGTGCAGTATCAAAAATCAAGTTTTCCTAGGTCTCATTGACCCCTAGGGGGACAGCAGTCATTAATAATCCCCCACATGCTGTTGGTATGGCTGTGCAAATCCAGCAGTTCGAAACATTAAAAGTCTCAGCATACACATATTTAATTGCTTAGTAAGTGTTAAAGTTTGGATGCCAGTCTATGAGTAATGCATCACGTTTGATCAGTTCAACTCTTGTGGCTGGGAAAAGGAAAGGCCACAGCAAAAAGATCAATGTTATCAGTATAGCTATCAGAATAATCATGCAAATTTTCTGAAGTTGTTCTGCATCTCTGTTTACTCTATGCCTGGTCATTTTGTTCTCGTTGTACAACAGTAACAAGGTTTTTGTCCAGTTCAAAGTTCTTAACCAGTTTACAATGTGTCAGATGAATCCAGGATGCTCGCTCTGCGATCTTGACTGCAGTGGGTGTCAACAGTAGTACCTGGTATGGCCCTTCCCACTTCGGAGAACTCCAGTTCTTTTTCTTCACGACCTTCACCCAGACCCACATGCCTGGGGCTATTGCTGCCTCCGATGGTCTGGTTTGTTCTTTATCTGAAACAGAATTTAACTGCAAAAGTTTGTTATTCAAAAATCGCCTCATATACTCTGCAAGTGAACTGTCAGCTTCCTGCTCTGCAGGCATGAGAGGTTTCCATTGAGGTGTATAATATACCCTCCCAAACAGAATTTCAAAAGGAGTTAACCCTTTTGCATTTGGAACAGTTCTCATGCTCAGCAGTGCCAGAGGTAGACAGTGCACCCAGTTCTTTTGTGTCTCACTAATCAATTTCCTAAGTTTATTTTTCAAAATCCCATTGTGCCTCTCTACTAATCCTGCAGATTGGGGGTGGTATGCGCAATGATTTTTCAGAGAAATCCCGAAATAACAGCTGAGTTGTTGTATAGTTTGATTTACAAAGTGTGTGCCATTGTCACTATAAATCTTTTCCGGTATGCCAAATCTAGGAATAATTTCTTTAAAGAGGACTTTTGCAACAGTAGCTGCATCTGGATTTTTAGTTGGAAAAGCTTCCACCCATTTGGAAAACATATCTATAATGACAAGGCAGTACTTCTTATTTTTGCATTTGTTCAGCTCTATAAAATCCATACAAATAGTATGGAATGGATACGGTGGTGTAGGGGAACCTCCCTTGCTTAGGTTTCAATGCCCCTTGTGCATGATGCTTGTTACAAACATGGCATGCTGCACAAAAATTTTTTGTGTAGTTTGTAAATCCATATGTCGTAAACACTCGATTCACTAACTGTACCATTCCCCCTGTTGAGACATGGCACTGCCCATGGCTCAACAAAGCTGCATATCTAAACAAGTTAGATGGCAAAATTGGTTTCTTCTCTTTGGAGATGTACAGTCCCTTCACAAGGATTTCTCCTCATTTTATCCACTTTTGTTTTTCTACATTTGTAGTAAGTGTCTGCATTGATTTTAACATTTCTAAGTTTAAAATCTCAGATGGTTGTAATTCCTCACTCAAAAGAAATACTTCTGAAGCTGAAGCTGCTTGTTTTGCAGCTGTATCAGCCTTCGCATTACCTTTTGAAATTCTATCCTGTTGCTTGGTATGAGCTACGCATTTGCAAATAGCTACTTTCTGAGGTAACTGAATAGAGTCTAACAAATCTAAAACAAATTGTGCATGATTAATTGGTTTACCAGTAGATGCTATCATTCCTCTATTTTTCCACTGCTGTGCAAAAACATGTACAGTAGAAAAAGCATACTGGCTGTCAGTAAAAATGTTCACTCGTTTACCTTTTGTCAAGGTACATGCCCTTGTCAAAGCAATCAATTCTGTTGCTTGTGCAGATAAGTTGTGTGGTAAAGACTTTGCTGCTAAAATCTCGGTATCAGAAACTACTGCATACCCCACTAGATTCTGTCCTGTAGGACCCCTCCTGCATGAGCCGTCCACACAGTATGTTACCTCGGCATCATCCAAGGGAACATCTGTAAGATCTTTTCTAGGTAATGTCTTTTGCTCAATCTCCTGCAGACAGCAGTGTGGTTTGCCATCTGCAGGGGTTGGGAGCAAGGTTGATGGATTCAAAGTTGTGCATCGTTCAATTGTCATATGAGGTTGGCACAACAGTATAGTCATACAGGAAAGATGTCTAGCAGGAGAAAGATATGCTACTTTTTCTTGCAGTAAAATAATCGCAACTGCATGAGGCACTTTCAATGTGAGAGGGTGGAACAATACTACTGAGGCTGAAGCCTGCACTGCCATTGCAGCTGGGACTACTGCTTGTACACAGTGGGGCAGGGTTCGCGCCACTGGGTCTAGCTGTGATGAATAGTAAGCTATGGGGCGTTGTTTGTCCCCATGCTGTTGTGTCAACACTGATGTCGTATAACCTTGCTTACAATCTACAGTTTGGAAAAATCATTTATGAAAGTTTGGTAATCCTAAAACTAATGAAGAAGCTATCAGTTGTTTCAATTTGCAGAAAGCTGATTCTGCTTCTGGTGTCCACTGTAATAAATCTTGTGCTTCCATAGGCTTTTTGAATATCAAGTTGGTCAGTGGAGCAGATTCCAAAGCATAGTTTGGAATCCAACTCCGACAAAAGTTAGTAGTACCCAGGAAGGACATCATTTCCTTCTTGGTAGTTGGTTTAGGTGCTTGTAATATTGCTGTTTTTCTGTCTTCATCTAATATTCTGCCTTCTTTGGCTATTACATATCCTAGGTATTTGACCTGTTTTTTCCAAAGTTGCAGTTTGTTTTTGTTTACCTTGTGTCCTTGAGTGGCTAAAAATTGTAGTAATGCTATGGTATCCTCTCTGCATTCTTGCTGGGTGGGGGCTGCCAGCAGAATGTCGTCTACATAAAGTAAAATCTGACTTCCTTTCGGTGGGATAAATCCCGCCAGGTTACTTGCCATTTCCTGTGCGAATATTGTTGGACTTTCACAATATCCCTGTGGTAGTCATGTATATGTATACCTTTTCCCCTGAAATGTAAATGCAAACCAATGTTGGCTGTCAGGGTGTATCGGTATTGAGAAAAATGCATTGCTAATATCTACCACAGAAAAATACTTTTGTTGAGGTTTTAAATCATTCAATAAAGTGTGTGGATCTGGAACCATAGGTGCCTTGGGTATAACTGCGTCATTTACAGCTTGTGAATCTTGGACCATACGCCATTCTCTGTTTGCTTTCCTAACAGGAAATAAGGGTGTATTACATGGTGAATCGGGAGATTCTATCAAGACTCCTTCTTTAAGTAAGGCTGCTATTATAGGTTTGATTCCTATTTATGCATCCTTTCTCGAGGGATACTGTCTCTTTTGAGGTCTAAATGCTGATTTTGGCGTGATAGTAACTGGTCCTGCTGTACGAATAAGTCCTACATCTGATTTCCCTGTTGACCAGAGAATCTCTGGTATGTCTCGTAAGGCTTTTTCCTCTTCCTCTAGTAAGGGTGCTACTCAGCTGTCCTCACTTGCCTGTGAGTGTACAGCTGGGTGTGTCTGCGTTATCCAATTTAGTTTCTGCTTTTGTACTCCCAGTTTGGAAAGTTCTAACTCTGTCTGCTTTTCCCACCTTGTGACTTTTTGTCCTAGGTCTGCCCACTTCACATTTCTATCTTTAGTTAAACTCACATGTGGTAATCGATTAGATTTGTAAAGTGCTAGGAATTCCTGGGCAATGAACAGCTCACTACACCGTTTCCTTCTGTGTCCCAGTACAAATTCCATAATACTAATCTGTTAGCATGGTTTCTAAACAGTTCTTACTCATATTCTTTATCAGGCCCTGGTCTGCTACAGTAATATAGAGTGCAATGCAACAAATGCTGTTTATGAGTGTCAAGGGAGGGGGATTTACTGATGGCTACGTTCATCAGTTCTTCGGTTACTGCCCCTGGACCAGTCGGAACTAAGTCCTGGCTGTACCAATAAAATGTTTCACCCTCCGGTCGCACTACAAAAGTATCCATTTGTCGCTGTGCTTTCATATCTTGCATAGTTGGAACTACGGCTATGCCAAATATCTGCATTAGGTCTCTGCCCAAGAGATTCACTGGGCATTTTGCAGAAACAACAATTTTACTTTTCTGGGTCATCCCTGAAACTGGGTCAGTTATCGCTATGTTGTGGGAGAGTGGCTCCCGATACAGCTGTCCATTACCTGCTTTCACTAATATGTAGTCAAGTGATTCTGAATTTTCTGGTAGTTTGGAAGGATGTATCAGGGTCCGTGAAGCCCCTGAGTCACACAGGAATTTAACTTCCCTCCCCTCTACCAGAAGTGTAACTTATGGTTTTGTGTCCGCTAAGTAGAATTCTAGGCTCAATAATGCTAAGTCCAAAATTTCATTTTCTTCATTATCTGTGATTTCATGCACATCCTCTATCTCTTCTATCACGTCCTCTATCCCTTCTACTACATTTGCACTTGTCTTCTCTTGTTTATTCCTTTTCAGTGATTCTTGACTACCATATAGTCAGTCCTCACCCTCCTTGTCTTCTGTGGTTACCTTTTTATTTTGCGTGCAATCCCTTGCTAAATGTCCCTTTTTCCCACATTTAAAACATTCACCCTTTTTCTTTCTCTCTTCAAAGTCCTCTGATCATTTATCAGATTGTTTGTTTCCCTGGGTATTTTTCTTACCCTTCTTCCCAGTTTGTACTACAAAAACGTCCGATCCATCTTCTACTGCAAATACTTGAGTTTCTTTTTCTTTTTGCTATTAAAATGCCTTTCGGCATGTCTTGCATATTCAAGTAATGACTGTAATCTACTTGTACAATGATCTACCATGTGCTTTGTAATAAAGCTGCTAATGGGTGCAATACTGCCTTTCAAAAATGCATTCTTTAGCTGCTGCTCATATGGGGAATCATGTGTTTGGTCTTCAGGTACCTGCATTCCACAATAGTTATTAAAGCATTCTAATAATCTGGCATAATATCTATTAACAGTTTCACCTTCTTGTTGTATGCATTGATTAATGCAAGTCCAATTAGCCCTAGGCTTCCATTTCTCAGAGATTCAGTCTGTCAGACCTTTCACTCTGTTGTCCAGTTATGCGTTACTATGTGGGAGTGGTCTAAGCTCTGCGTCACGGGGATTCCAGTTGCCACTGATCATGTGCCAATCTGGACCTACGATTTGTCTAACTACTTTCTCTACTTTCTCTCCATTCAAATGATAACTTAACCTCATGCCCTGTAAGTCTTCTAAGAATTTTCTAAAATTAACTTTTGGATGGGGAATTCCCTCTGTGGCTTTCTGGATGTCTTCCGTTGTCCACGGTCTATATACTAGAAGAGTTGGGTCCTGTCCTGCCTGTGGATTTGGTTCTTCTATGAGTGGACATATCTCTTCTTCACTCATAGCTTGTGAATTTTTATTTATTCCATACAATTCAATATCCCCTCTTAAGTTGCGTGCTCGAGACCTGGTCTCGATAAGATCTCTGACAAACAGTTTTGGTTTTGCAGGAACAGCTGGGTATAGCGGAGGTGGATCAACTTGTCCACTTGCTTCATATTCTGGTAAGGGAAGTGGAGGGGGCAGAGGGGCTGTTGCTATTACCAAGTTATTGTCTTTTTTATCTAAAAACATTGCTTTTGAATTTTTAATCTTTTGTTCCCTGCGGTTTGCTTCCTCAAGCCACCTGTGTGTCTGAGGGACTCATAATTGTCGTTGCTTTTTTTAGCTGACCTTTCGCGTCTGTTTTAAGTGGTCTAACAAGTTTAATGAGTGAAGGTTTATCTAAATTACCAACAAATTTGTATTTATTAACCCATTTTGTATAATACCTAACATTATCGGCACGCTGTAATTGCATATATTTCGCGTCTTCGTTTAAGGGCGGGTCTCGGGAACTTTTTGTGCACTGATTTCCCATGTTGCCTTAGCTAAGTTAGAAATTGTTACGTAACCCTTTTCATCATGTGGTACCATGATTTACACCTTTTCACAGTTTATCTAGAATAACTGTCTACCTATTCTGTTTCCCTGATCTATGACAAGACAGCAATCTTTTTTGTCCCTGATCTGCACATGCAAATCTCCCTGACAAAAACAATAATACTGTAACAAGTCCCTGATCTAAAACAGAAAAAGGTAAATTCCTCCTTACCTGAGCCTCCATGTGTTGATCCCACCGGAATGTCAACTCGTCCTCCAATCACAGATCAGAAACAGTGGCTGGCCTCTTTTGAACGACAATTCAGTCGGAGGTCTTTCAAAGCACAAGAACCGATGTGGCCTCTTCTCTGTACGGGTTCATGCCACCAGGCCCAATTCTGACCTGAGCCAGAGTGAGAGATATGTTTCATGTCCGAAGGACCAATCTGTCAAAGGAAAAATATACTTTAAAAATGATCAATACATGGTAGGTTCAGGTTAAGGCACTTTAATCTTGCAGCAAGGAGACAAAAACGTGCTAATACAGAGTTTGTCTGACTAGAATCAGGAAATGCAAGCATTTTTATACATTTTCTAATAAGACATTGCCTACCAAGCTGACGTAGTAAATCACAAGTTTTAACATCATCATTTTGTAGTGCTTGTTTATATGATTTTCTGCTTGAACTATCAATTTTTGTGAGAAACTTACTAAGAAAAACAACGTGGCCTTGGCTACCACCGGTTAGATATATGCAATGTTACCATTCAAGGTACTATGGTTAATTTGAGCACAAAGCAAGTATAGATTGCAATTAATTTCTCCAACAGTCCTTTGTCTGTTTTATCTCTTCTTTCTGCAGCTGTGCATGTTCTCATACTTTGAACAGAGCTAATTGTTCAAAATCATTACATTATAGAATATGGCATTGTTCATTCATTGCTTCCTGACCTAGCAGATAATCACCTGCTTCTCAAGTATATTTCCAAAAGGCATAAACATGAATATTGCTGTGCTAGCAATTATTAGGTCAGAGGGCATCTTGCAAGTTTCAGAAAGCACACTGCAGTTTCAAAAGCATCTTTTAGTCTCATATGAAATTAAGCTCTATATAAAATTGTGCATATAAAATAGAATGAAAACTGTGTTAACTCATTTAGTTTCTAATTAGCATTAAGCACACACATTAATACATATTTTTCTGACATACACCATCACTGCAGTGATTTAATTAGACATGTCTGGCAGCGTGCATCTGATATCCAAAGACAACAGCTTGCCACAGGCAGTGGGGTACCTATCCACCCCCCCCTCACCAGTGTAGAGGAGCACCTCCTAAGTGTTGTGGCTCCAGGCCAACAACAGCAACATCCACAAACATGTGTCATCATGGAGGCCGGAGCCACCCAGCATGTTGAAATGGAGCATGCAGGTAACATGCCATATCTGTAGTTGACTGTTCTCTGTACTGGTAGTTTATGTGTGTGTGTGAGATGTGTACTGTTTGCGTAGCTGTTAACCTGCCTATTCTTCTGCAAGATTGATATTCTGAGCATAATCTGTACACCTGTGAAAGCCACCTGTTGTACTACTGTACTTTATCATACTCACAGTATCAATGGCACAGTTGTGGCCACTGGCAATCACTCTCATATTTTTGCAGGTCTCTCTAGAGTGACAGCAAGGCAGCCAATCCATGCTGGTGAGTGTGTAATAACAATACTATTGCTAATGACATGTGCATGTCATATGGAGGTGTAGTCTGTGCACATGTAACACACCTATGCATAATGCATGCTGTGCATGTTTGCTGTGAGACTATGCATGTCACATTATTCTCAATAGCTGCCTCACTCACATGCAATACACAGAGCATGACACATGTGTGGCAACACAGTACTGGACATTGTATAGGCATACCTGATACACATGTACACAACACACACGTTTGGCATACACACTACACCTTAGCCTGCTACACATGTCCAATTATGACACCTGCTGTATGGCCACCCTTTAGTATCCCACTTATCATCTATGCAGCACACATAATATACCTGAGGGGTAGAGGCCTATCATGTCTTTGTGCAACAGTCTGGAACAAATAATACATTCATGTTAGGCAATGCTCACTATTGGCCACCTTACAAACCCATGTAACAAGTGGCTGTGTAATTGTGGATGTAGTCATGTTACTGCACTTCAGGTACAGCATGCTAGCTGCCTGTCTGGCACACATTATTATTGTTGACTGACCACAAGAAGCATGTTGATCATGGCTCACGTTACTACACCACATTCAGTTCCGCTGACCACAAAAGTACACATAGCAGTCATTGCGTAGCATCGTCATGTGTTTTGTGTGTGTGTGTGTGTGTGTGTGTGTGTGTGTGTGTGTGTGTGTGTGTGTGTGCAAATATATGCACCCGCAGCTTGCAACACTTGCACAACATTGTTATGTCCTTGTACACATTGTGTCCCAGGGTGGAGACAATCACTGAACTACACAGAAGCATCAAGTACACGTATACTGTTATTAACAAGGGCTGTCTACACTTGCACTGCATGTTCCTGTGCAACACATAATCTGCATGCTGACGCGTGTGCAGTGATGTTTTTCCTTGTGATACTGTCACCCACCCTAAAACAGTATTGTGTATGTGTTGGATTGCAGGTGTGTCTGTGTTTGTATCTGCTGTAATGAGGAGTGTGCCTGTGTGCTTGTGTGCCTGTGTGCCTGTGTGCTTGTGTGCCTGTGTGCTTGTGCGCCTGTGAGCTTGTGCACCTGTGTGTATGTGCACCTGTGTGCATGTGCACCTGTGTGCATGTGTGCATGTGCGCCTGTGTGCATGTGTGCATGTGCGCCAGTGTGAATGTGCGCCTGTGTGCATGTGTGCATGTGCACCTGTGTGCATGTGTGCATGTGTGCATGTCCTTCTGTGTGCTAATACCATGTACACATTTGTAAACTGTGTTTCCTATCTTCCTCTCACAGGTTCTGATGTTGCTCTGGTGGAGTGCAGCAGGGAACCTAAAGCCACTGCTGGGGATAGTGATTATGATGATACATGTGTAATGGCACAGGGAGATGTGACAGGGTCTGTCGTTGGTCAGCCAATTGACACTACACAGCAGTCAACCCCATCAATGCGCACAGTCATCCTGCCGATACATCCATTGTCATCAATGTCCTTAGCTGAGGGACAGCATACAGTGGGCATTGACCAGGGTAGTGTGGCATCATTGGCACATGCATCCCCTCACAGCAGCCATGGCCAGATTCCTGACATGGTACCACACAGGCAGATGTCCAGGAGTTCTCATGGGGGCATCCGTGGTCATACTGCCCCAGTCAGATGTGCCCACAGAGGTCTTTCAATCTCAGCTATGTTCCAGGCTGTAATGCAGGCACAGGCACATATGGAACGGTACACCAGACAGGGTCTGAGGGAGCTTAGAGCACATCGCACCACTATGAATGACACTATGCGTGATGTTCCGTCTGCCATCCATAACATCAGCGAGGTCATTGATAGACATTGGGGGGACACATTAGATCTCTTCCACAACTACATGTCCAGGAGCCAGGACAGTGCAGGACGGTTGAGGCATCGACGTGGAAGTATTCCAGTAACATTATCAGCTGGCAGTCGTCGCGGACGACAACAAACCCGCAGCCGCTCCCATAGTGCCAGTATCAGCCCCAGCAATGCTGGGTCTGTGCTGTCATTAGACCGTCCGAGAAGACCACGTGCATGTGGCTCTGGACAGTCCCAGCAGGGACATGTGTTCAGTCAACAACCCACTGCTTCTGATGACAGTACTCAGTCTGGCTTAGTACGTGATACTGTCTGTAGCACCCCTGTCAGGCACAGGTACCATGTCCGTGGCCAGAGACAGTGATCTGTATGACCTGGCAGGTACAGTCTGTGGCTGTCCACAAACACCCGTATATGGCAGCCACATGGTGGAACTGTGTGCATACATGCACACACACATAATGCTAACACCTAGAGCTAACACATACACACACACATTGCAGCAACATTGCCCCATGGTGTACTGTTGTCCCTCACTAACACACACATACACACACACATACATGTCAATTGGATGTGTCAATGGCAGACTCTGGCAAACCAAGTACACACCCTGTGCATATGATGAAACTGTGCCACCTCCTGCCATCTGTAACATTGATGCAGGAACAGGGTAGCATGGTGCTGATGCACAGGGTGACTACATAGCACTGTAGTAATATTATCACGTTGTTAACAGTACAGTGTAATGATATTGTTGCAGGTATATTCAAGCATGCATGATGCATTACCTATGTTTGTCATTGCAGTTTTGTATACACCAGTGTTAATTCCCAAAGTGTACTGTCTACACATGTGCCACATGGCTGTTGTGTGTACCTGTGCCTGCATGTGTTGGGGTGTGGACAGTACATGTGTGATGTTTGCAGCACTGAGTTGCAAGTGTACATTTGTGAACATGGTTAGCATGGAACATGACATGGTTTGACAGTATGCTGTGGGTGATAAGGTTTCCAAATGTCAATGGTCTGCATTCTGTAGTATACACAGCTTACATAGCCTGACATTCAGTGGTCATTACATGGTGTCTCCTCAACTGATACACAGATGTAGGAACCTGTTGTCAGTGATATCCCTGCAGTACATAGCTATACCAGTAGCCATTCTTACTGAGCCCCACACATCCCTGAGAACAATACTCTTTGGCATATAGCAGTCTCATGTACATGCCAATACACTATGGATATGTCCATCCACGACTGCAAATACATACAGTGGCCTACAATGCATTCTACACATGACACACCTAACCATCACAAGGGTATCATACGGCCAGATACCTGTTGTCCAAGCCATGCTATATTGCTGTAACGCAACTATGGCATTGGCATCGGCATGTAGTTAACATAGTATTCCAACAGTACCATGTAGGTGGTAGCACCCATCATGTAGAATGGGTAATGGTGTGTACATGTGGACAAGTATTATCTTGTCTTTCCTGTGATATTCACATTTCCAAAGGTATTCTGCAGTCCCTCGGTGTATCACCTAAGCAAGAAGGTCTGTATGCATATCAGCAACAGTTGCCATACACCTACACTGGGTGTCCATCACTCACAGATTTTGCTGTGTTTTAACATGTCTGACATATACTCCAGACATGAACCCTCACCCACATTAATCTATCAAAGCTTTCATGGGTGTGTGTCACATAGTTGGCCTAGGACACAGATCACTGCAGTAGCCTGCATTGTCACCAACATACATGTATGGCCTAAGGTCTGGTAAGCTGTGGCATATGCTGGCAAAGGTAACAACTGTATTCATATGGGGCAGGCTTCACACATAGGAACTATTAAAGGTCACAGGTACATATCTGTATGTGGCACACACATACCTGATGTGTGCATTGAAATTACTGTTATAATAATATGTCATACAATAATAAAAGCAAAACACACAAAACATTGACAAACACACACATGGCATTTGTAGGATTCAAACCCCTACCTAACTATGTTATGATACTTGAGAGAGACGCATTAGCACAGCATGCTATTCGCATTACTGGATGATTTCCTGTCTCCTGCTGTATTTATAGGGTGCTGACATCATCAGTCTTTCCAGAGAAGAATGTACATCTTTAACTATCCCTCAGTATGGGGGATAACAATATCTGTGCATTAACAGACACCTAGTTCAGGGTCACATATGCACACTGGCACTACCAGGTTATGTTTTATAGCATGCTTCGTGACCACAGGACTTGTAACATGAAACACAAGTAGCGGGTGTATCTATATACATCACAGATACACAAACCTCTGGGTTGGTACCTCTGCACTAAGCATGACAGGCCATACATATATAACTACCATTGTGCAAAACTGCCTTTTGGTTTGGTGTGTAGTTCAGACCACCCCCCATACCCAGTAACCATACTTGACTTTCCTGGGAACAGTGTAGGATATGCAGGTCTTCACAGACACCATTATAGTGGTTGCTTCAGGTACACAAATATTGACTGGGGATACTACTCAGGCCCTCAACAACATCACCCTACAGCCACTACAATTTGTGAATCCATGTGCTATGGCACAACCAGTCACCACACCCACAAGGGGAATACATATTGGACCTGATCATCACCAACATGGGGACTCTATGTTCCACACCAGAGGTAGAACCATCATTGTTAACATCAGACCATAAACAACTTTCCCTGGACATCCATATCCCGTCCCCACCCCCAACCAAGGAAATCACTGTAAAGAATTTCTCAAAAGCAGACTTTGCACTTGTGAAGAATGGGGTGGAATACTTCAAAGGCCCCGTGCTGGAGGATAATACAGCCAAATCTGCAGAATCCTTTACACACGCATTGTATGAGCACCTGCAGGTATGCATTGATCATGCTATCCCAAATAAAACCATGACTCCTCCAAAACAGGAGACCTGTCTGGTTGACCCCAGCCATATATAAGCTGTACAACAGAAGGAGGAAGCTACTACATAACAGAGCAATATCCCACAGACCCACATAGATCATAACCTCTCCTTTGCTAATCACATTGACAGAGTCATTGCAAAGACCTTTATATAGCCCTCCTTATCACATGGGTGTTTGCATGTAGATCATGGGAGGTCATTGTGGCCCTCTACTAGTCACTCATCAGGCCCATATTTGACTACAATGCCCCTTTTGGGGTGTACCTTACCCAACACCTGCGGCAACTACAGTGAACACAACAGTACCTCCCCAAGAGGATCATGGGCTACACACAGATGTCCTATGCAGCTCAACTAAAGGATCTCCAGCTCTACTCAGTTGCTTAAAGCCTACTCAGAGGTGATCTATGCCTGACGTACCCAGCCATTTCAAACCCAGAAGTAATGGACATGCTCCACCTCATAACATCCAAGACCCTTAGAGCAACACACTCCAGGGACTTAAACCTCAGCACAAAAATAAATAGGACATGCTGCAGGGACAGATTCATTACCCAGAGGTTCCCCTCACTATGGAATCGAATCCTAATTAAAGTTAGACATAGCCCCTCGCCAACCCTCTTCCAGTGAAATACAGCCGCATGGATGGGAAATTGCAAATTCACCCCTGGGATCTCCACTGTGTCCCTGCTTGACAGAGGCACAGCAAACTAACCTTAAAGGGTGCCTTCTGTGACCTACTTTACAGAGGCACAGTAGGCTACTCTACTGGGGAGGTGGACGCCAAATACATTCTGCCTAGGCTTATGAATTCCCTAGGGCAGACAGCCTAGTATTGACCTCTGCACCTATGTTTATGTTCAGGATGCACAATATTTGTTGCTGCTACTGTTTGCAGGTCTTTATTGCCGTAGCTTTCCCAGTTTCTATGAACAACTTGTGTATCTGCGTAACATGTTTGATCATGACAGGGTTCCAGTATATTAATATGTATGTCTGTTGTCATTTAACTGTGTGCACAGGGCAGATTGCTGGATCATGGGAGGTTCCTGGCTTAACACATACAACTGCCAGATATGTGTGACTGACTGCTATACTCAGACATGGCCTTGTTTGTGAGCATGCCCAGTTCAGGCTTTCCATGGTTTGTTGCCTGACATATGTCTCATTTATCCAAGTGTGTGAGCATGCCCAGTGTGACCTTTCCATATGTTGTGATCTGGAGTCCACTACATTTCTGGTTGTGTGTGAACATGACCAATATTGACATTTATACTGTGTGTGTTGGAAGTCATGTTGTGTTCTTACTGCTAGACTCCTTTGTGTCATAACTCAACAGGGATTATGCTGTGCCTGCAGGGTTTCCATGTGATAGTTTGCAAAGACTTGGCAACATTCTCTCATACTGGCTGAACACTGCAATGGTGTAGTGGTTCAGTACTTTCACTATGGTGCACAGTATCATGGGTTTGAGTCCCATCACTGCTTTAAATGTTCATACTGAACAGACCAGACTGGTTAAGGGCCAGTTGGGCAACTATGAGCATGTTGCATTTTGTTCAGCTATGGCCTACTTAAACCAGGCTTGTCCGACATTCCTGTGTATTCACCAACTTGGGTGGACATTGCCAAACATTACTCCACATTGACCACAGTTGTACTAGTTGGTATGTGTGATTCTGTTCATAGGTTCATACTAGGCTATCTGCCCTAGGGCATTTATAATCCTAGCCAGAGTGTGTTTGGCTTTCAACACACATTTTAAGTGGAGTTTGCCATGACATTTTTCAAGGTTAGTATACTGTGCCTCTGTCTAACAGTGACATAGAAGTGATACCCAGGGTAAACCTACAATCTCCCATCCACTCATCAAGATTCCTCTTGAAGAGAGTCAATGAGGGACTCTGGCTAACCTGGAGTGGGGGTTTACTCAAGAGTGGGGGGAGCCTCTGGGTTATGAATCTGTCACTCCAGCATGTCCTATTTATTTCAGTCCTGAGTTTCAGGTCTCTTGAGCGCATAGCTTGATGGGATTCTGATTTTCTGAGGTGCAGCATGTCCGTTGATTCCAGGTTGGTCATGGCTTTATACATCAGACACAGATTGCCTCTGGGCAGGTGGTATGCCACTGAGTGGAGCTGCAGTTTCTTTAACTGGGCAGCGAATGGCATGTGTTTGAGCCCTTTGATCCTACTTTTGTGGTCTTTCCAACTGCTGCAGGTGTCTGATAAGGTACATCCCACAAGGGGCATTGTACTCAATTATGGGCCTGATGAGGGATGAGTTAACAGGCACGATGACCTCCCCTGATGTAGATATGAATACCTTCGTGATTAGGTGGGCTATATGAAATGTTTTTCTAAACACTTTGGCCACGTGGTTATTGAATGAGAGATTGCTATCAGCTTGGGTCCCCGGGTCTCTTATCACTTCTTCCATACTTAATGGGTTACCACCTATGTGGTAATTTGTGGGCACTTAGTTTTTGACAAAGGGGAGGACTATACACTGTTTTGCATTTAGCTTGAGGACATGGCTCTGGCACCAGTTGTCTGTTTCTATGAGTTCCTTTTGTAGGATGCTTGTGTCAGCTGGAGGGTCGATTATGGTGCCCAGTTTGCAGTTATCTGCAAACTTGTTCACCAACAGTCCTTCTGTGCTGGCCTGTACCTCTGAGAAATATATACCAAACAAGGGAAGTCCCAGGACTGAGCCTTGTGGGATGCCACTTGTAGCTGGTTTGGGGTCTGACATGGCTCCATCAATTCTGACCATGTGGGTTCTGTCCTTGAGCCAGTTTGCAACCCATCTAGTGACATAGGGGTTTATATTGAAGCTGGTGATCTTATCTATGATGACCAAGTGGGGTGCTGTGTGGAAGGCTTTTGCGAGGTCCAGGTAGGCTGTGTGGACCACCTTCCCCTCGTCAATGGCCTTGGTGACTGTTTCAAATGACTCAACCAGGTTTAAGAGGCAGGATCTGCCATTAACAAAGCCAAACTGGGTAGGATCCAGTGTCTGTAGGTCCCCAATATGTTTATTTCTGAGGTCCATGATGATCCTTTCCATAGCTTTGCAGACCAAGCTAGTCAGGCTTCTGGGGCGATAGTTTGCAGTATCCATTGAGGCACCACCTTTGTGGAGAGGGACCACTGTTGCTGTACACTGCTCTTTGGGTACATATCATGTGGTAAGGCTGACAATGAACAGTGGTTTTATGTTTATGTTCAATTCTTCTTGGGGTTCATGTTGGACACAGCCCAGGACACCGTCTGGTCCCATTGATGCTGTGTGTTTTGCTTTGGAGAGGCTGGCTGTTACCTGAGCATCTGTGATGTCAGGGGGCCAGCACTCTGCTGGGATAGATATTTGCCTTTTTGGTGGGAAGGGGGGGGGGGAGTTTGCACTGAACCTGTCAGCTCAGATGTTGGCAATGTCTGTGGGTTTGGTATATTGTTTGTCATTTTGGACTACTTCTGAGCATATCTGGGGATTCCCACACAGGTTCCTACCATAAGTAAAAAATGCCTTGTGATTATCCTTGGTGTTCTGTACAATTTGTATCTCAAAGATGGCCTTAGACGATCTTATGTGTGGCCATAGTTTTTCAATAATACTGATCAGAGATGCCTTCCCTTTTTGGGATTTTGATCTATCATATAGTAGCTCCCTCCTTGTATTGTATGGTTTGTTTATGGCTGGGGTCCACTGGACAGGATGCCCGGCTTTGGAGGATTGGGTCTTGGTTTTATTTGGGATTGCATGATCCATGCATTCCTGAAGGTGTTCATAGAATGCATTTATAAAGGGTTATGAGGTCTGGGCCATATTCTCCACAGGCACAGGGGCTGTGAAGGATTCCACCTCAGTTTTGAGGAGTGTGACATTTGCTTTAGTGAATAATTTTCACTGTGTTTTTCTGGCCATGGGCTGGGATCGGGATGTGAATATCCAGTAAGATTACTCTCTGGTCTGATCTTACCAGTGAGGGATACACTTCTGGTCTTGGGCATAGAGTCCCCATGTTGGTGGTGATCAGGTCCAGTATGTTTTCCCCTGTTGTGGGAGTGGTAGCAAGTTGTTTCATAGCATTTTGGTTTATAAATTCTGGTAACCTTTGGGCTAGGGTGTTGGGGCTAGGTTAATGCTCCCAGTCTATGTTTGGGTAGTTGAAGTCACCCAATATAATGGTTTTTGGGGAGACCTTCATATTTTCATGTGTTCGCCAGTTGGCCAAGTGTGGTTCCTGGGTTTAGGAGGGTGGTCTGTAGCAGGCTATGAACTGGAAGGTGGTTTTAGCCACTGTTAGTTGCACATGGATAGTCTCCGATGCTTCATGCTGTGCCACCAACCTGGGCGTGTGGGTATCTTTGAAAAATATTGATACTCACCCTCTTTTTGTAGTTTGTTCCATGTTTTGCAGTTGTAAAGCATGGTATGAGGTGTAACCTGTTAATGCTAGGATGCTCTTGGGAGTCTTGAACCAGGTTTCTGTTACTGCACAGATATCAACATTCTCCATGCTGAGGAGAGTTTGGAGTGCGTGCATCTTGCAGTTTAGACTTCTGGCATTGAGTAGCATTACTTATAGTTTCTTATCCCTTGTGATACCTATGGAGGTGGGTTTGTGTTTTGAAATCCATCCCTAGCGAAGCATCATGTCTTGTCGAGCATGTCATCCCAGGCTGACAGGCATTGTATCCCCTTTCACTGACACCAATACTTAAGCCAATTGTTGTAATTGATCATCTTGTCTTCATATTGTGGCCTCATGTTTGGTGAGGGTAGGATGATACTCAAGGTCATCAAGTTTGCATATACTACATGGTGGTAAATGCTGTTTAGCACTACCTTACATTGCTTAACACATGGCAATTATGCCTCAGGTGGTGCTACGGGGCTGCCTATGTCAGATGCACATGCTGCACTCCCTATACATGTTTGGAAACAGGTAGTGTCAAGTTAGGCATCCCTTTTACTATATGTGCAAGTCAGAGAGAGGTATCATTTCCAGGGTTCCTACTGAGCCAGTGTATGTGCTATGCGTTGCCTCTTTGCCAAGGCCAAGGCATACTGGGCATGCCTCCTTTTGCCTACTGGGGCAGGCTCAGGTTGTTCCCCCTCCGAGTCACGCTCTGCCTGTGATGGCCTTGGCACTGGTGGGGGGCTGTTTGGCCCAGTCCTATGCTGGTCCTGCTGCAGCTGTTTTCACAGAATCATATTATGTAGCATAGCACATACCATGACAATTTGGGTACATGTAGTTGGTGAGTATTGCAAGGCTCCACCAGATGTGTCCAGGCACCGGAACCGTGACTTGAGCAACCCAAACATATGCTCGATTACATTTCGTGTTTGTGCATGTGCCTCATTATGGCATTCCTGTTCAGGTGTGTGTGTGCATTTCTGATGGGTGTCATCAGCCATGGCTCCAGTGCATAGCCAGCATCCCCCATTAAGTGACCATGTGGGATGTCCCCATTGGCAAATGTCTGGTACAGCTGTGTCAGATGCCAGATATGGGAATCATGGTAGCTTCCAGGGCAGCCAGCACACACATTCATTATTATGCCCTGGGCATCACACACAACCTGGCAGTTGATGGAGGGGAAGCCCTTACGGTTAATGTAGGCCCTACCCCGCTCACCGGCTGGTGCTTTGATGCATATATGCGTGCAGTCTATTGCATCCACTACCTCAGGGTATTCTGCTATTTGCTGGAAGAGACGCATATTGCTGGCCAATACCTCACGGGAATTGGGGAAATATACATGATCACCGACATGTGCTGACATGGCATCCAGGAAATGATGCAGTACCCTGGATGCTGATGCCTGTGATATCCCCATCATATCACCAGTTGGTCTCTGAAAGGTACCTGTTGCTAGTATTCTTAGGCCAACACATACCTTGTTTTCCACTAGGATGGGTTCCCCTATGTTGGTTCTGTGTGTGAGGCATGGCCTGCACAGCTCAACAATTTGCTGCAGGAGGTCTCTGTCCACTCTATAGCACTCCACTATCTCCAGCTCATGTAACCCCTGGTAGGTGACCCTGGGCCTGTACACTCTTCTCTGTCTCCTCACTGTGGGTTGTCCGGCAGCATTTGCATTGTCACCACCCTCAGCATGTTGCATATGTCGCCTTATAAAGGCAATGGCAGCCCCTAGCATTTTTTGTCTGAGTGTAGCTTTTTCAGTTTTCATTTCTAGTAGCTTACTCCAGTGTTGCAGTGTCTCTTGAGATAAACAAACTGCACTGTTGTTTGCAGAGTTTTAAGGGCTGGGCTGGGCTAGTGTTCTGCCTGTGTAATTGCCTGATTCTGATTGTTTGCACCTGCTAGCTCTACTAGTATTCCTTGGTAGCTTCCTACTATTTGTTGTGCTTCCTTTTTCCTTTCTGTTTTCTCGGGGGAGAGACGCGCATTCAAGCGGAAACACACTCACAGCAGCTCACACACGTGCACACATGCTTAGACAGACTAAAACTTGCTTATTCGGGTTAAAATGCGCTCACACCTGCACAAACATGCTTACAGGTCTTCCAACAGCCTTATACATGCTTAATCCAGCTTAAACTCGCGCACTCACGCTTCCACGCCCGCACTCTGTCTTACTCGAGTTTACAGGCACGCACACACGCATACCCACTCAGCAAGAAACTTTGGTGTTATCCACAGTATACACCTTCCATTTCTTGGCTTTCCCTGGCCTACCTGTTGACACACCTCTTTCCATGATGTCTAACTGACAGCTAACACATGCCACTGTGCTCCAATGAGCTTCACTACTTTCATACATACCCCCCTTGTGATGACACCTATCTCCTACACTGTTCCTCCCCATATCCTACTCCTACACTCCACTGACTGTGCTCATTTGCTATGTAAAAGTACGATTCACTATCCTAACACTCATTTACATAGGATTGCCTACTAATGCTTAGTTACATGTCTTAGACTGGCTTCTCCCCTTAGCAACCCCTACTCGGTGGCCATGTTGTCTTCAGCCTGCTATTCCCTTACATTGTCATTTAACAATTTTCATAAATTCCATGTTTGTGGCTTTTATTGTCTTATTTTATGATTTTTATAGCACACCCCGTTTGTGCGGCGCTGCGCTACACTTAAACATCGGAAATCGGCGAAAAAAAAATCTTTTTATTTTAATTTTGCATCTGGGAAACTTTCCAATGGCCATATATTTGGCCATTGGCATGCTTCCTCAACCATATGTAACCTTTATTTGGAGCTGACAAGGCTCCATTGTGCTATTTGCAGAACGGTACTCAGTTGTCAACTGAGTACATTTCTGCAGCTAACACATCTCCTACTCGGATAGGTTTGTGCTTCCTGGATTGCAAATTTACCTCATTTGCATGCCTTTCAGCTGCAAGTGAGGCAATTTGCATATCCCAGCCCTGTCCGTGTAGGAGACGTTTTAGGAGCTCTCTTACATGCCCCTACAGGCTGTTCCTGGATCGCTCATCGGACATGATGGCTGCATGGAGTCTTATTCTACTCGTAGACTCCTTGCAAGCCATTGTGAATCCAGCCCATAGTTTTGCAGGCTTTTCTAGAAAAAAAAAAACACTGGTTTTAGTCATAATTTATTAGACAGGAAGTAGTCTTCTTTTCCTGCCCAACTGTTCCAACAGTTTTTGGGACTAGCCATTCACTTCAAAGCTATAAGTTAGAACATGGAAGTCAATCTGATTTATAGGATGAGCATTATTTTCTGATGTTAAAACAGCTTTCAGTATTATGTTCAGGCATATTATTTGTTACTAGCTTTGAGTTGTCCCTGCTGCATTGCTAGCCCTTTATATATCCTCAGGTACTTACGCATTGCCTTTTTTTCTCGTTCTTTTATACAGTATTCATCTTCCAGGTTGATGTATTTTTGATACCTCTATTTTATAGATAAATGTTGCTTTTGCATATTTGTCAAGGTCAGCTGACATTCTTCCATCATCTGAAAACATTTTAAACATTTGCAATTGCACTTTCAGTTGTTTGTTGGATGAGATGTGCAGTTTTAAATCATACACAAGAAGCAGATTAGATGTTTTTGACAGGCACTGTTTTCCTGAAATCAACTTGTATCCATAGACTAGTTTCTTAAGCAAACAATTAAATGACTGAATACAGGCTAAAACCAATATCTGATAGCCACCAGAGTTATGGTCTCATAATCCATACTACCCATCATGTGAGAAACAGGTGCTGCAGTTCTTCAGTCTGCTTGTCTGCCTCAAAAACAATTGCAAACCACAAAAAATGGTATCATGATAAACCTTGTACAGACATTGATGTTTCAAATTTTGTCAGGCTGCTGGTCAGCAAGCTCACAACTGAATGAAACCGAGTGACCAACTACCACCCTAGCAAACAGCTAGGAACAGGAGAGGGATGTATTTGGCTCCATGCAGATTCTCTGTAAGGTTGCTACCTATCTGATTCGTTTCCATATTGTCCCAAAAATCTGGCATACTCCAGTTGCCTGTTTTTTTTTCCCATTTTCAGTAAGGAATTTTCTCCCCATTCAGCCTGTCCATTTTGCTCCTGCCCTTGCTTTCAGCTGATTGGTTAAAACTCATTTGACAGCTGCAAGCTGGGAACCAATCAGAAGTGTGGAGTCCAAGACCATGAATCCTGTAGGTCATGGATCTCACTAAATACAGCAATACAACATGGTCTGGCAGCATTTTGTGTTTGCAAACATGCCAAGAAATATTCATTGTGAGCTTAACAGTTACTAGATCAAACTTCTTCACTGGCACTCACAACACACAGGCTAGACAGACTGAATATGCACCAGCAGCAGCTATAAAAAAACTAACTAAATTATAAGTTATCATTATTATTATTATTATTATTATTATTATTATTATTATTATTATTATTATTATTTGCAATTTTGCAGGGCAGGCAGTTGGATTTGAAGGAAGCAATTGAATTATTGGTTCATATCTTTGGGTTGTTCATTCCTTATAAAACCATTTTCTAGCAAGTCAGTGAGGAATGAATTCACTAAATAATGACAATTAGTAAATTAATATATTTTAGAAAATGCATTATAATGTATGAACAGTTTTTGTCCTTCCTTGATTTTGTCCACAACTCCCCCCAACACTGACATTATTTTGACTTTATCCATTTTTTCTTCTACTAAAGGTATCATTTCAAGTGCTAAAACAGCTTTGCGTGCAAGGTCGTTCCAAATCTGTGCAAGCATGCACAAGCTGGGGCCATTTTAAAAAGCTATTAATAACAATGCTGAATTAAATTTAACTTAAAAGTGCAATTTTTAATGTCAACCATGTAAAAACCCAGCACTTTGCATTCTAAAAGTTACTGTACTAATTAACTATTATGGGGTTGATACATGTTAGCATCCTAGTTATAAAGCTAAATAATGTGCAGTTGGCTGAGAAGATTAATGAACTAGTACTATCAAGGTGCTTTCAGTAATCAATGGTACAAGATTTGTTTGATTTTTTTTCCACTTTCTGTGAAGCTTTCTTTAAGTTCCTTAGCCATGTGTTGTTTCTGCATCCCTGCTTGTGCCCTGGAGGCTAACCTGCAACCTGGTTAATAAAAAATCAGATTGATTTAGGAGTACTTTTTATAACACACACACTGCAGGTGTGTGTTAGTCAGTTTCCTATGGTTAAGAAGCACAACCTATGTTAAATCTATGTGTTTGGAAAACAAAAGGGTATGGTGCTACTGACAAACATAAAATGTGAGTTTGCTTGAAAGACTGTTGGAAGAAAAGGCGGGAAGGAGAAGAAGTTCATCACAAATCAGTCACTCACTTTAGGCAGCTCTTCATTTGGAATACAAGCACCAGTGGCCAGCACAGAGTACACCAAGCACTTTAGAAAATAATTATAGCATGAATACTTTATTCAGACCGGTTTCGGCTAACCAGCCTTCTTCAGTGAAAAAGAATTTTACAAATATTACATGACATGACAATATATACACTCCCCCAATCAATGACAAACATGGTCCAACCCAAATACTACAGATACATTAAATATTAATGAGACAACATTATAGATCAAAATTATATATCTATAATACATATAAATGTAAAAATAACAAAATATGCATAAATAATTTTATATATATATATATATATATATATATATATATATGTATATATATATATATATATATATATATGCAGATAAACATACTGACTCTCTCTCTCTCTCTCTATATATATATATATATATATATATATATATATATATATATACAGACCATGGTCTGAGGAAGCGTATCATAGATACGTGAAAGCGCTTACCGATTAAAGTTTCATTTAGTTTATTTCGTGGTGAGTCCGAGGTTTTTCTTTTATCATACAAAATATGATGAATATGTATATAGAATATATAAACAATATATAAAAAAGAAAGAAAAGCAGTGATCCGTGGTATCTTTCATAAGTGGTCATTGAGTCCAGGAGAAAATAATGCTCCTAAATTGATGATCCAATACTTTTCTTTATGATTAAGAATAGTGTGCCAACCTTGTTGGTTACTCCTATCACCAATGATTCTGTCTATTACCATGAATCTAAATTCAGCATTAGGATGTTTGATAGTATGTCTATATAGGGCATTTGTCTCCCTTTTGTTTCGGACATCACTTCTATGTTCTGACATCCTTATTCTCAATGAACGAGACATTTGACCCACATAAAAGACGGAACACTTACATGTAAATTGTTGGAGTTGATGCAGATAATGAAAATTAATGAGGTTTGTTTCCATGTGCTTACTGATTAGATCCGTGATAAGTCTTTCCAGGATTTTTAAGCTCTTCAGACTTATGGGTCTGCAATTTCCTAAGTCTATATAAGGTCCACTTTTATGCAAGGGAATGGTGTAGCTGTTCCACAGACACTTGGTACAAAATCTTTATGGAGAGTGAGGTTGTACAGTGTTGTTGGGGTGACTAAATTGTGCTTTGTGCTATATAAGATGCATCCAGAGATATTGTCATGATCAATGCAGTTATTTTAGCTTTTGATAGTACTTCTAGGACTTGCTCTTTTGCGATAGCCTATCAATGATAGTTAGAGACAGGCTGGTTTCAGGTATAACCTGTGGGACAGACAGATGTCAGAAAAGTCTATGGCTTCCAGTTAGAAGATGAAAATAAGTGTCTTTATTCAGACAGTATATTGCACAGATGACACACCCACCACCCAGTACTGCTATAGCTGAGTCTATGAATGGTATTAATATCTCTTTTGGTTTTGTTGCAGTTGTACACTGAACAAGGATCTTGCAAGAGCAAGAATCATGTCTGAGATAGGCCACTGGATCAGCAAGAAGCTGGATGCAGTACCATGATATCTTTCAAGAAGTCCAAAACATTGTGCAATCATAACAAATTGTGGAAATTAAGCTATCCATGGGTGCATTCTGTACCAAATGTGGATGCCATAGCCAAATGCATGTCCTGTTGAACTATGTTCACTATCAAAATGGGATGGAGAAAAGACACTGAAAACCCATTAGAGGTCAGATAAACATTAGCAAAGCCTTCAGCTACATAAGCAGAACTTACTGATGACAAAGATCATGCAGACAGGACCGACAACTACCAAAGCCTTCGAAGTGACAAAACCTGAGGAGATGGCAGTTTATCATGGTGTGATACACAATCAGTCATATGTATCGGTGGACTCTTTAGGGAAGCTGGCACAAACAAATTTAACTTTACTCTACTGTGGCTGCAAAATTTAGCTGTGGGAAGACAAAAACGAAATGCATAGTAATGAATGCACTTGCACCTCATTCAGAGGTGCTCCATCCACAGGATCCTGGCAATTCCTATTTCTCTCTCTCTGGCATTAGATGCATCCAGTAAAAGAAACAGAAAAATGTTCCCCTGGTTCTAAAATACTTCAAGTCAAATCCATGGTATACAACAGAATCTTCTTGATTTCTATGAAGACTATAATGAAAGTGCTGAAGCCATCTTTACAAAAATAAAGGCTTTCCTCATGCTGAAAGGGCTGCTATTACAAAACATATCCAGCTATGCTGCAGACAATGCTTCAGCTAATTATAGGAAGTATTGGTCTGTTTTTCAATATCTAAAATCTGATGCACCTCATATCCTTCCAGCAAACTGTTTGCATTATATACTGAATAACTGTGCAAAGCAAGCCAGCCAGCAAGGCTCTTGTAAGGTTTGATGTTGAGATGTTATCTTTGAAAGTCCATGGTGAGTTTTCAATGTCTGCCCAAAAACTTGCACAGTTAAATAAAGGACTTTTATGATTTCCTAGACCAGGACTTCAAGGAGATTATACAGCATGTTGTCACAAGGTCTGTTTCCTGCTGTAGCAAGACTGGTAGAATGCTGGCTTGCTATTAAAAGTTGTTTCATTAGTTAAAGACCTGATGATTGAAACTTCCTCATTTGGAGAACTGTGGAGGCGGATGATAATGGAATCAGAGAGATTGTCTCAGATGTAGAGCGCTGTGCACACTTCATGCACTCCATCCTGCAGGGTTTTCACAAATGTATTGCAAAGCGTGAAAGTAATTCACACTCTGCCATGGAGCTGTATGCACTGATGGTTAATTTCAGAGATGAGTTGCTGCAAAAGTTGGATGACCAGTTTTTTGGCTGTAATACTTCATCTGATTTAGAGCACTTACCTCCAACTGCGGAACAGCAGGCCAGCATGGACATCAGCGCCTTTTGTACAAAATCACCTTGCTACCTACAGAAGTGGTTTGACTTTGATAATAGCCCTTTTAGAACTATGTGCATCTTTAGTCTCCAGCAGTCGATAGCTTGGTGAAAACTGTGCGCTGCTGCAGATGTTTTCAAATTACAGCTGAACAATGATGCTCTTTATGTAGATTGCTAAGTGCTGTATTGCCAGCCCTGTTACAGATGACAGAGGCAGCTGTAAGTGATCACTGGATGCCTTTTTTTTCTAAAGCTCTAGACTGCAAACTGCTTTATAGAGTGTTACTATTTGTAATTTCAGTTCTCCCCAGCAACAGCTTTGTGGAAAGAGTTTTCCCACTTGTGGGGAATGCATAGTAATAGAAACAGAATGCTTGCGTCCTTGTCAAGTCTGAGCTGCAGGTTAAGTTAAATTTTAACATGAGTTGTTCACAGTTGTATGCATTTATAAAATGTAACCAGCCATTACTGCAGGCTGCCAGATCAAATGAGAAATATAGCAGTGATCATCCTAAGTGACCCTGAAAATATCAGTACTTTGTACAAAGTTGTGTCATTGGACATTGATAAAATATCAGTACTGTGTACAAAGGTGTGTCATTGGACATTGATAAAATATCGGTACTGTGTACAAAGGTGTGTCATTGGACATTGATAAAATATCAGTTCTGTGTACAAAGGTGTATCATTGGACACTGATAAAATATCAGTACTGTGTACAAAGGTGTGTCATTGGACATTGATAAAATATCAGTACTGTGTACAAAGGTGTGTCATTGGACATTGATAAAATATCAGTACTGTGTACAAAGGTGTGTCATTGGTCATTGATAAAATATCAGTACTGTGTACAAAGGTGTGTCATTGGACATTGATAAAATATTAGTACTGTGTACAAAGTTGTGTCATTGGTCATTGATAAAATATCAGTACTGTGTACAAAGGTGTGTCATTGGACATTGATAAAATATTAGTACTGTGTACAAAGGTGTGTCATTGGACATTGATAAAATATCAGTACTGTGTACAAAGTTGTATCACCGGACATTGATAATGTCACATGTGATCATGATTTTAAAATGTTTCTCTAGCTTGGTTAACTCACAGATAAATTCATAAATTCATAGATATTCCTTTTCCAAAGCCACTGAGTCTCATGACCATTCTCCCCTTATCAGTGACCCCCTCATTTTAGGACTATACAGCAACTGGGAGCATGAAAATCCTATGGATTCATCGGGCACCTCTCTATGGTCAGAAGTACTTGCTGGTCAGCCCTTGCTGCTACCACCTGCTGCATAATTTCTTACTCTAGCCCTTCTTTAGGAATCCATTCTCTATACAATAAGCCTTTTTCCCAGTAGCTACACTCTCCCTGCCATTGAGGATAAGAAGCCTATTCAGTTATCTCTCTGAAGTTTTCTAAAGTAGGGAATGAACAGTTTTAGAAAAAAAAATTAAAAATCTAATGCATGTTTCCATTAATAAATCACACTCTAGCAACATAGTTTCAATTAATTTGAATAATAACATACCTAAAGCTTTTAAAGACCTTATAGTCTTTTCTATCAAAGGTATCACTAATACCCTCTCTTCTTCTAACTTCAGTAACCTACCCTCACAAAAGAAACAAATGGCAACCACAGCTATACCATCTGGCCAAATACTTAGCTAACTTTCACTTCATTGCTGTTTCTTTTAAGGAAACCATACCCTTGCTAAAAATCTAAAACTCCCTTCCCCTAAACTTATAGCCCTTTGCCCTGTTTTCCACAGGAAAGCAGAAGACAAAAATTGATAAACCTTTATTATTTATTTATGACCAATAATGTACCTCAGGAATATTTCCTCAAACATTTAAGTATGTAATTATTTTCCTTACACCTGAGATTCCATTACCCAAAACCTTCGAGGCCTTTAGACCTATCTCTACACTCTGTCAGTGGCTATAATATTTGAAAAAAATATTTGCAAACAGTACTCAAGCGTATCAACAGCTGACAGCTTTGTAATTATGAATTACAGAAGGAGTCAATCCCGGGCACATAGCATGGGCTGAGAATAGCCCTTTTGGCTAACATCAAAGATTGAAACAATACTAATTTCATGAACTTTAATCCTACCCTGACATAGGAATGGGGTCAGTACCCATCATAGTATTAGAAACCCAAAATACTTTGATAAATTTAAGCAGGAGAACTGTACTATAATCTGTAGGAAGGAATACCAGTTTCAGTAAAGGAGATATGGGACTCACAATTAGTAATAAGATGAACTATTAAACCAAAAAGGACTCTGGGCTCTTAACTGTGTTTTTCCTACAGAGTAGCTGACTCAAAGACTTTTTATTGATTTGCTTCTTTATAAGTAATATACTTGACTTAATAACAGCAATTCTTTCATATCACTGAATTCAGATGACAGCAATAAAAGATGAACAGTTAAAAAAAGAAAACAGTATCTAGACAAGCCCAAATGCCATAATACCATCTGGAGAAAGAGAAGAAATACTGTACTGCAAACATCTAGCTGAAATAACGCTTGCAAAATGACTGATCTGTGAGTCAAAGATTTCCTGTAATTAAGAATGAGTGATCCAGAGGATTCCTGCATTTTATTTAGTTGAAATTATGGTAACCACAGGACATTACAGTATCTCATGCCTCTCTTTGTTTGCAAAACTTTCCAACTTATATAGTATCTTGTTGACAAATAATACATATCCAGAGAAATAACCAGAGGAACAACAATACATTATTTTAACCACTAACAATGAAACTCAGAAATGCGTGAGTATAACTTTCAGTCATTAGACAGAAAAAAAGTATACAGAGAGAGAATGAATAAATGAGGCAATCACAATCCATTACAAAATGTAAGGATGAAGCCAGAATCATCCTGTCTTGCAAATATTTGTTAAATTCTACATTTGCTGTTATGTACTCAGCTGATAAGGATGACTGCACGCATGTGATGTTATAAACTGTTAATAAAGCAATTTATGTTGAATTTGTGGGTTTGGCACATAGTTGTCATGTAAGGCAGGATGCACTGTATGACTCTTAATCAAAAACAAACCATGTTGTCACGACAGCTCACATAAGTAATGTAGTAACAGACTGCTAAGTTAGGAAAACACAGACAATGAAAGACAAAAAGGAATGCACTGTGGTTACATACACTATGCAAATTATGTACGCTTTTTCATATACCATATGTACTACTCCCTTAAATATGAGGTTAAAACAAGTGTAGTAAAGGGCAGAAGCTAAGTAGATGTTCTTATAGCTTGTTTTTGATTGACTTAGAATGTGCTCATACCTGGGTGTGATGTTCCAACAAATTACCAAAGTGGTTTTCCAAAGTATTACTTTTCAACTTGGAAATGACAGAAACAACTTGTAAAAAAAAGGAGAACTCATTGCGGCATGTGGTTGGACCTGAAGCTTTCAATGAAAAAGGTCAAAGTTTGAGTCATACTAATTTTAATTTGTCATGCTAGTGAAGTTTGCTGCAATCAGCAAGAGTGCTGTGCATTCTGTAACTCAGTGTTATTATTTAGTCTCTGCTTTCTTTGACTTTGTTAGATCAAGGTAAACCAACAGGTGGTGTCATCATTATTTACAGCACAATAGGAGGTTTATTGCTGCATATTTGTAATAACATTGTATATCCCAGCTTCTGTAGCCAGTGTTTTTATCAGTCTTTTATCTCTAATATTTAAATCGTCTTGCAGTTGTGTTTCCTTTATTATTTTTTTTTTATTTTTGCCCCCTTGGGATCCATGTAGTTGCCAGTGTTACTATTTTTAATGCTTAGGGGGAAGTTTAGCATCATGGGCAAGTCATACTCAGATTGGTAGGTCATAGAATTCTTATCATCTATCAGAAGTGAGAGAAAGCAATTGGAGCTGCCTGGTAATAAATTGAAGTAATAGGTAACATTTCTAGACTTGTTAAGTAATGTTTGTTTTTTTAGACATTATTCTTATTCTGATTAATATAGTCATACATCTGTCTGTCTATATATCTCTATCTTTCCATCTGTCTATCTATCTAAAAAAAAATTTTGCACTTTATTCATTTGCTTTTACTGTATTTGTGTTTCCTCCTACTTTATTTTGCTTTTCTTAAAATTACTCAATTTTATTTATTCTGCTGCATTTATTACTGCTTGGTCATAGCCTGATTAAATTGTAACTGTTATTCTAAGTAGTTTGGTTTCAGCACTTGGGCTTCATACAGGCTATTTTACATTAAGAAGGTTTGTGATCTGCACTGTTGTGGCAGGACAAGTAGCTTGCATCCTTCTAAGCTGGGAATTGCTGATTGATGGCCCAGTGTCTGCTCTTCTAAAAGTGTATTAGTTCTGGCTTAAGCACTTGGGCTTCAGGCCAGTTATTCTACATTAAGAAGGTGTGTGGTCTACACTCTTGTGGGAGGAGAGGCTGGGTTCTGCCCTTCTGAGCTGGGAATGTCTGGTCACAGGCTTATTGTGACTGCTTATTTGAACTGTTTCTTTCTGAAATTGGTGCGCCTTGTTGCTGTAGCATAGACCAGATTCAGTCCTGGCGAATCTAGCTTTGTTTGTATAACTTGAGCACTGACCCAGGCCATCTTTTTTTGTAGAAGGTTCCCCTGCCCCCTAGTAAGCAGGGTGTGCAGTTCAAACTTGTCTGATTGAAGACTGCTGGAGCAGGGCTCAGTTTTGAGCTTTTTTTCTGGTTAATTGGGTAACTTGTTTAAATCAGTTTGTTCATTTTCTATTGTTTATATATATATATATATATATATATATATATATATATATATATATATATATATATATATAACAATTGCACTTTATTCATCTGCTTTTACTGTATTTGTGTTTCTTCCTACTTTATTACTGGGGCATTGACTACAACTCTGATCTGCGATATATAACAATAAGTATCCTTTTCTTTGCTTTTAAACTGTTTTTTTGAGTGCACCTGTGTTATTTTCTGAAAAAAAATATATATGTATATATATATATATATATATATATATATATATATATATATATATATATATATATATATATATACTTGTTTCCCACCTTTCTAAGCTAGTATAGTCCAGTTTTCAGGTTAGTGTTGAATTCAGGGCTGTGTTACAAATCTCTGTGTTTGCCCATACCTTACTTGGATAGAAGGAAGTTTCTCTGTTCACCTGTGAGAGAGGGGAGCTTTGAGCAGCCTATCTGTCCCTGGAGGAGTGGTTTAAGCCCAGAAAGTAGTAGTTTATTGGCCATTTTGGGCTAATTTCTGTCTCTTTCATTTCCCTGCTATAAATACCATATTTGCCTGGTTTTGCGTGCTGGCCAGCTCTGGTTAGCTAGGGTAAAACTATTCCTGGCTCCACAAAGTCTCCTCTTCAATTTTTCCCTTAGAACTAGACAAACTTTCAACTTAAGCACTGAAGCCATTCATTTCTCACCCTGGCACTTGCTCAAAACCTATAGCAAGCACTTATAAACCCTAGCACTAGACCCTCCTGTAGTGTATAGAAGGACAAGACTCTCTATTCGACCTTACCAGTCATCCAGTAAAACAGTTCACTGTACCTATCCAGGCATGTCCAAAGGGCAGTTTCAGGTGTACTCTCTAGTCCAACTGGTGAATTTGGGCATTTTGAGGCAATGTTACAACTGCTTCATGTACACAGACAACCCCCTCCTCCTACCACCAAACACTAATGCATGCGAGAGATGCAGTTATACAGCCAAACTAGAGGCTAAGCTCTCTCAACCCAAGACTGGATCAGACAGTCAAGAAGAGAAGGGAAAAACTTGCATCACACCACCAGTCTTAGATAGACCCATTAAACCAGCACTAGCATAAAGCATGCATAAATACATGAAAACATACTCAGAGGCTCTAAATAAAAATCTGCAAAACCAACAGAGACCTACAAAGCAAACATCCAAGCAACCTCCACCCCCCAACACAAACCATGAAACACATACTTCACAACACCAGTGTGCTATGCAATCACAGCCCTTAAGGCAAAATAACATACCTAACATACTAGTAATAGGTGACTCTATAGTCAGGCACACTGACGTCCCACTCACTAGGCTGAATAAGGAGAAGGTTACTGTTAGCTGCCTGTCAGGTGCCAGGATTTGCCACATAACACAAGCACTCGGGTCACTCCAGAACAAGTACAAATATGACTCTGTCATTGTCCATGTTGGTGTGAATGACCTGAGCCATACCTCCCTGGACTACATGAAAAGAGACATGGAAGAGCTCTCTGATCACATAGCCCAGGCCAGTATGACCCTGACCTTGAGTAGCATCCTGCCCTCACAAAGAATGATACCACGGTATAAAGAAAAAATTCTCAATTTCAACAATTGGCTAAGTTTCTGGTGTCATTCAAAGGGGATCCAGTGTCTGTCCGCCTGGGATGACATGCTAGACAAGCCACGCTGCTTTGCTAGAGACGGCTTGCACCTGTCACCCTTAGGCTTTCGAATACTGGCCAAGGCTCTTGCCACCCCCATAGTGCCTTTTTTAGGCAAGGCTCAAAAGACAAATCCACTGCCGTAAATAGCACAAGTAACAAAAAAATTGAGGGTAATGCTACTCAGTGCCAGAAGTCTAAACCTCAAAATGCATGCACTTGAGGCACTCCTCAGTATGGAGAAAATCAATATATGTGCAGTAACAGAAACCTGGTTTAAGGGTTCAGAGAGCACCCCAGCACTACCAGGCTACAACTCATACCATACATTTCAGCCACAGAACCCAAACCGAAATACAAAAGGCGGGGGTGTATCCATATTCATCAAGGATACCCACACTTCTAGGTTAGTGGCACAGCATGATGCTTCAGAGATCATCCACGTGCAACTAACAATGGGCAAAACTGCAATTCAAATTGTAGCTTGCTACAGATCACCCACCATGTCCCAGGACCCCCATTCCACATTTCTGGAAACACTGGGAAACATAAAGGTCCTACCAAACACCCTAATATTGGGTGATTTCAATTACACAAACATTAACTGGGAGAACTACTCAAGTACTAACTCCCTTGCCCAACTTTTCCTAGAATTTATAAACTCAAATGCCCTGGTTCAACTGGTCAACACTCCCACCAGAGGTGAGAACATATTGGACCTGGTCATCACCAACATGGTCGACCGGTGTTCCATACCAGAGGTCAACCCCTCACTGGTTAGATCCAACCATAAACATATCACTTTGGATATTCATATTCCACCTCCACCCCCAGACAAGAAAACCACCATGAAAACCTTTTCAAAAGCAAAGTTCACATTACTTATGACCGAGGTGGAAAGTTTCAAAGCCCCCATGCTGAAGGATAACACTGTCCAAGCTGCAAAATCCTTTACTAATGCATTCTACGGGCACCTACAAAAATGAATGGATCTTGCCATCCCAAGCAAAACCAAGACTCACTCCTCCAAACAAAGGAAACCAATCTGGTGGACTCCTGCCATAAACAAGCTATACAATAGAAGGAGGAAACTAGTACAGAAAAGAGTAAAATCCCAAGAAGGAAAGACATCCCTGATCAGTATCAGCAAGAAACTACGCTCCCTCATAAAATCATCCAAGGTGAGCTTTGAAAGAAAAATTGCCAAGGACTCCAAAGGTAACCACAAGGCATTCTTTAGCTATGTCAAGAATCTAAGTGGCAATGCTCAGATCTGCTCAGAGTTAGTGCAGAATGGCACAAAACAAACTGAACCGACCGATATCGCCAACATCCTGGCAGACAGGTTCAACTCAAACTTCACCCACCTCTCACCCCTAAAAGGGCCAATAACCATACCAGAAGAATTTAGAGTCCCTGAAATCACGGAACTCAGGTTAACACATCCCTCTCCAAAGCCAAAAACACAGCATCAATGGAACCAGACGGTGTCCTAGGCTGCATCCTACACAAGCTGAAAGATGAACTAACCCCTCACCTAAACACACTGTTCAAACTCAGCCTCTCCACAGGCTACATACCCATACAGTGGCACACAGCAATGGTTATTCTGCTCCACAAAGGTGGAGCCACAACAGATCCCAGGAACTATCACCTTATAAGCCTGACTAGCTTGGTCTGCAAGGCTATGGAGTGCATCATCATGGAACTCATTAACAGAGACATTGGGAACCTCCAAACACTGGACCCTACCCAGTTTGTCTTTGTTAAGGGCAGATCATGCCTCCTAAACCTGGTGGACTTCTTTGAGACAGTTACCAAGGCTATAGACGAGGGAAAGGTGGTACACACAGCCTGCCTAGACCTTGCAAAGGCCTTCAACACCATTCCCTATTCTGGTATTATAGACAAGCTCACCAGCCTGAACATAAACCCCTACATCACAAGATGGGTTGCCAACTGGCTCACGGACAGAACCCACATGGTGAGAGTTGTGGGAGCTAGGTCCGACTCTAAACCGGTTACAAGTGGCGCTCCACAAGGATCAGTCCTAGGACCCCTCCTGTTTGGCATATACTTCTCAGAGGTACAGGCAAGCACAGGAGGACAATGGCTGACCAAGCTTGCAGACGACTGCAAACTAGGGGATATAATTCACTTTCCAGCTGACACAGACATCCTCCAAAAGGGTCACATTGAGACGGATACCTGGTGTCAAAATCATGGCCTCAAGCTAAATGCCAAAAAGTGCATAGTCATCCCCTTTGGAAAAAAACAAAGTACCCACAAACTACCACATAGGTGGTAGTCCCCTAAATACTGAAGACATAATAAGGGATCTGGGGACTCAAGTATATAGTAATCTCACCTTTGATATTCACATTGCCAAAGTAGTTCAAAAATCCTTCTACATGGCCCACCTAATCACAAAAGGGTTCGCATCCAGATCAAAAGAGGTCATTGTGCCCCTCTACTCATCACTCATCAGACCCATCATAGAGTACAACAGCTGGAAAGACCACAGAAGTACCTCACCAAGAGGATCATTGACTTCAAACAGATGCCCTTTGCAGTTCGACTGAAGAAACTCCAGTTGTACTCGGTTGCATACCGCCTACTCAGAGGTGATCTCTGCCTGACATACAAGGCCATGTCCAACCCAGAATTGATGGACATGCTCCACCTAAAGAAAACCTTATCCCCTTGAGCCACACCCTCTAGGGATCGAATCCTCATCACAACAATAAATAGGACGTGCTGGAGGGATAGATTCCTGCCCCAGAGACTTCCCATGCTTTGGAACAAGATCCCAATCTACATTAGGCAGAGCTCCTCGCTAACACTCTTTGAAAGAAACCTTGACGATTGGATGGGAAACAGAATGTTTACCTCGGAGATCACTTCAGTGGCTCTGCTGGACAGAGGCACAGGGAACGAATCTAAGGGGGCGACGAAAGCCAACACATTCTGGCTAGGCTTATAAATGCTTTCGGGCAGATAGCCTAGTACCTATGAACTTATGAGTGTGTGTGTGTGTGTGTGTGTGTGTGTGTGTGTGTGTGTGTGTGTGTGTGTGTGTGTGTGTGTGTGTGTGTGGTTCTGATTAGACAAATTTGTCATCTATTCACGAAAACAGATTACACCAAACTTAAACCTGCTAAAACCATATGTTGTTAAAAGTAAATGTGTCTGGCTCTAATTCATAGACATCCAACTATATCTGTGACTGTTTACAACATCTGAAGAATTAAACATAAGAACAGAACTGATATATATTTTTTTCCTTTTCTTGTAATGTTAACAGGTGGCTACAAATGTGTTTTCCACAAAATCCAAATATTTCTTTTTGTTTTATGTTCTGTAGCATCAGTATCAGAATATTTAAGTTAACATGTTGGGATACAAACACCAAAAATGGAGTGCAGATGAGCTTGGTCCCCTGCAAAAAATATTAATTTAAGTTTGGCAGGAAAAAGCACTTTCATTTTGTGCATTTGTAGTTTCTTCATATCTAGTATTTTGTGTTTTAGAATATTGATTGACATTGCAGAAAAATAACGGAACAATCAGCAAATGCATACGCCATTTGTCAGAAACATGTATTTCTGGTGTCTTTGCCTTTGAAATGGAGAACATGATCTAGTGCGTGTGGCAACTCATACTCACATAGTTAAAATGAAATGAAGTGCTCTACCCTAGTAACTAAAATGTAAATAAAATTGAAAGAAATGTCAGAAAAAAACCTCAAAGATGGAGAAGAAAATGAGCAGAAAACTCTCAGTGGTCCTTCTATGGTTTGCAAAACTCTGGTGAAATTCAGATTATATGATTACTAGACTCTAGCTTTCCCATCTTCAGTGTAACTACATTTGGTATTACAACCCCATTTCATTGGTTTTGCTTCTTCCATTTTTTTAGATTTGTCAGCAAGCTTTTTTCCTACTTTGCATTTCTAGTGTTTTGGCAATAGATGGCAGCACATACAGCATTTACGCACCACATTTCTTTGTATCTTTTTTTTTTAGAGCTAATGAAAAACTTTGTGTAAAGAGATACGCAGCATTTGTTTCATTCAAAGACAGACATTATGGCAGCATCTAATAAAACATATTTAAAAGGAAATTAGATTAAAAATAAAAGAAACAGTAGCCTGATCAACTTACATTAAATTTCTAACATTGTAATGTATGTGTGTGTGTGTGCGTGTGTGTGTGTGTGTGTGTGTGTGTGTGTGTGTGTGTGTGTGTGTGTGTGTGTGTGTGTGTGTGTGTGTGTGTGTGTGTGTGTGTGTGTGTGTGTCTGTGAGAGACAGAGAATGTGAGTGGGAGAACAGAACATGGAGTCAGACACTGAGCTTTCTGTTTGAATGGTTGTGTGTGTGTTTGTGTATGTGTGCGTGTGTGTGCGTTTGTGCATGGATTTGTGTGCGTGTGTGCACATGTGCATGTGTGCATGTGCGTGTGTGTGTGTGTGTGTGTGTGTGTGTGTGTGTGTGTGTGTGTGTGTGTGTGTGTGTGTGTGTGTGTGTGTATAAGGTGACTCATATCTTCCTCTACTTCATGCAACTCACCCAGTAGGCAAGAAGTTTGATTTATCTGATTTATAAAATGTTTTATAATAAAGCACTACACTAAATTTCAGGATGAGTAGATAGTCTGTCTCTTAGCCTGCCTCTTGAAGTTAAACTTTCAAACACCATTTCTTTTTCATTCAGGAAAAATATGGCATTATGGTGGCTGAATCACTTATTACAGATGCGCAAAAATGTACTAGTTGTAAAACATTTCAAAATTTGCAAAAAAATCTGTAATTAAGTAAACTGTAAATTGATTGTATATGTCATAGTCATGGCTGAAAATAAACAGTCAGCTGCTCTAACCAGCCTAATAACTCATTTAACAAATGCAAGATAAAACAGGTGATTTTTGTAGCAGACTAGGTCTGGACAACTCAGCTTTTTCTTATGCTAGTCATCATGGTGATTTACAATAAAGAACTGAAAGGGTGAGAGGCAGCCCTTCACAGGCAATGATCACGAAATAACAATGTATTTGCAAACAAATGAGATCCTGAAGGATCCTAGCCCTTTAATCTCTGTCTGTCTTTTTCACACATACAAACATGCACACAAGCACACATATGCACACGTGTGAGTGCACACAGACATACACAAGTACATAGACACTTCCACATACACACTCACACATATGCATGCACGCACACAAGCAAACCTTCACTCATACACATACAAACACATAACATACAAAACCATGTATACGAAGAAAAAGAAAGCCACACAAGCACATGCACAAATTAGAGATCATTTTAAGATGTGCATGTGTTTGATTTCTAAAGAGTAACTTCAGATTGTTCCTCCTGCAAGTAATATGACGATCTGTTCAGCACGCTATCTCACATAATTTTCTTGTCCATAATTACTGCATGTCATCATTAGACTCTTTTCAAATTCATAATGCATAATATTTCATACTTTAAGTACTCTGTAATTTATTTTACAGGATAATGAATGGTGCCACATTTCCAGGATTTAATCTGTTTAAAATTAAGAAGGAAAATGAAATGCTTCTGATAAAATAAAGCTGCCTGGACATCACCAAAGCACTTCTATTCACTTTAATAACAACATTAATAACAATAATTATTATTATTATTATTATTACTATAACATTAGAAATACTACCATACATCTAAAATGTTAATTCCTATATTATGAACCATTATTCATCCACAACATTCAGGCAAAATTTCCACAAATTAATTAATTTTATATATATATATATATATATATATATATATATATATATATATATATATATATATATATATACATACACAGATTCACCTTATAATTTCGAAATACTGAAATACCGAATTTCAGTATTTCTAAATCATAAAGTCGAACGTCCATAATCCCGACAGCACACAATCACGAAACACACAATCACGAACACATACAAACCATACACCACACAACACATACATCGTCCAACCCACACTACAACAAACAAAACACACACAAACACAAAAACACAACAAACCTACACTACATGTAAGCAGGGCGGCAAGCCCCCCATACCCCCCTACATATGCATACTAACTCCGAGATCGCACAGACACAAAAAGGAAACACACACCCACACATTTCACAGTCCCTCACACACACACAAACATCACACATATGCATATATACACACATTCAGACACACATAAACTCCCTTACAAAACACTCACTTACCTTCAATTGCACCAACATACATACACAATACACTCCCAATACTGCACACCATGTACTGTAAGCCATAACTGCGAATTTGAGATATTTGAATTTGCGATTGTGCACTATCGCGATTTTCAGTTTTCGACTTTATGATTTCGAAGTACTGAAATTCGATATTTCAGTATTTTGAAATTATAAAGTGAACCTATATATATATATGTATATATATATATATGCAAACAAAACTTCTAGGCTACTTAAAGAAATAAAAAATAAATAAGGACACTGGAGACCAAACTTGTGTTGAGTGCTTTTGTCCATTTATTAGTATCATGACTTCATCAGAACTAAAGTGAAAACTCAGAAAGTAAGGCATTAAATACAGTAAAAACAAATAAAACTTAATAAGCATGACAACACTGCAGATTCAGAAACCCAATCAAGTGAAGCAATGAAGTTGTAAACAGCAATCAACAAACACCTGCAAGAGGCTAGGCGTGGTTAAACATACCAGTGCAGAGCACTGGAAACATTAATATTTTCATTTAAACCAGGGGCAGCTTCTACATTAAGAAAAGCTGCCATTTTAATTCTCTAAGTTCAAAATAAGCATCATGATCACCAAAGAAATTGTACACTTGTTCCAACACAAAAACTAGAAATATATATACTTACACAAATCATGGGAACTGCAAGGCAAATGAGTTTAATGAATACTTGCTATTTCCCAGTATCCAACATCAGAATGAACATCCTCTCTTGAGTAGGGCAGGGTCAGTCCAAACAGGGGTGAATGTGTGAATATCCCTCCCACCATGCATTTCCCATTGTTGAGATGTAATCAGCCTGACTCTACCTAAAAAAGGCACTATAGGGGCAGCAGAGACTTTAGCCTGTATGCAGAAGCCTTAAAAGGAGAGGTGCAGACCACCCTTAGCAAAGCAAGTAGGACTGTGGTACAGCTTGTCCCATGTTGATACATATGAGAGCCCCCTAGAATGACACCAACTATTTAAGTAATTGTTGAAGCTAATTTTCTTTTCTTTGTCTTGAGGCATCATTCTTGAAAATGGCAGGACTGAACTTAGGACTACAATCTTGCCTGCATTTGTGACATGCATGGAGACGTCCAACATGTCTCTCTGCATATCCCTCAAGGTTTTGCATGCCGGGTCATTCACTCCCATGTGGACAACCACCATCATGTCATAGTCCTACCTGCCAGGTGAAAGGACTTTAACACCCCTTGCGATATCAAAGATCATAGCGACTAAAAGATGACTCACTTTCACCCGATCTTTGTCCAGCTTAATAAGAAGAGAATCACTGTGTCTGACAACAGCATCACCAGTCACTAATACTGTTTTATTTATTCAGTGGTCCAGTGTACAAATCTTGTTGACTGTTTGTTGTAATTGTGCCAGAAGGTGATGTGGTGTTAGATTTTCACTGAGTCTGATGATATATTTCATTAAATTACTGAACCACTACATTGACTTTCATTAAATTGATCACCGGTGGTTGAAAATCTCAACACTGTTGACAACATAAATAAATAAATAAATGTTTTATACCAACTCTGAGATCGTACAACACTTGGAAAAGAGAAAAAAACCCACACCTTATGGTGTAGAGACCACCCAAAATAAATGCCATCATTCTGCAATGAATCTGTATTTCAACATAAAAAGCCAGCTTACAAAATTACCCCAGTCTGCTACTTTTATTGACAGGTGTCACCCATCTGTTTAGTCAACCAAATTGTGTCATCTAATCAGATGAATACCAAAGCACCATTCTACAAAAGTAGCAGAATAGATAAATGGGTGAATTTGTATGCATTGAATACACCCATTGCCGACACACTAAACATTCACATCTTTAAGCTGAAACCACGTACATCGACAAGTAACTTTGTATGTGCCACAAAACAGCCTTGACATATGCAAAAAAGCTAAACAAAACATTGTTTTTGTGGGGGGGGGAGTGCTCCTGCACCCCCCACACCCCTAGCTAATTATATGTACTAAGTCTGAGATCACACAAACATGTTGTAAGGGCATATCCCCCAACCCTGGGATTTGTCCGATCTTAGACACCTGTCAACCAGCTGCTTAGTCGATCATAAATGGTCATCTAATTAGCTGTCAACCAAACACATACTCGATCAATGGGATAGAACACATCACACACACTCACATATATTTGTATGTATGTATGTATAAGGTTTAAAACAAAATATTGAAATGAGAAAGCATCAAAACACATAAGACTGATACTTTAATTTCGAAAACCAAAAAACCAAATAACCAAAAATAAATTACATTGAAAATAAAAAAGATTGCAAAAGGAAAACAATTTAATTTCCTGCAATACCTAAACAAAACCCCTACCAGTAAATTCAGACAATCCTATCTGAATAGTGGTAGTGTTATGGAAAGAATTTTTATAAGGTAAGAGTTGGGTTAGGCTTAGGGTCAGGGACAGAGTAAGTCTTAATATACATTTGTAAAGACTGGAGCATGTCTGGGAGATGACACAAAAGTAAAACTCCTACTTTTGGGACACGGGGGGGGGGGAGGGATGACCACACAATGAGTGTACAATATTCTAGTTAGGGTTCATTGCTGCATGGAAGCATTTAACTACACTAGTACTGAATAGGTGCAGTACTAAACTTTTAAGTTGGTATTAATGGTGTTAAGATCATTAAACAAAAAAATCTAATTCCCATAGGATAAAAGCCAGGAACCCTAGCCCAGGGATTCAGAAAGAACCTCACCTCTCACTCTAAGGGCTGTAGTAAAAAGACCCTGTTTCTATGATGTAATTCTGCAAATTATCTGCTAATTTACATGTCTCTGAATTGCCATTAACAACCGTGAGCGCAGATCAGCACTTCCTGTGGTTAACAGTTGTGAAGGTTATGTTGTGTTAGCACAGGCATCACCCCATTCACTGTCCCATACATAATACACACATTCAGAGAAACACACACACACACACACACACACACACACACACACGCACACGCACACACACACGCACACGCACACACGCACGCACGCACACACACACACACACACACACACACACACACACACACACACACACACACACACACACACACACACACACACACACACTGTCTGTATTATAAAGCATCCCCAATGTATCCTTTATCCTGTCCTCATCTATCACAGATAACTTCAGTCAATCATAAACTCCAGACATTACAGTTTTCTACTTCAAATCCTTCGGTAAATTTGTGGTTGTGCAAAAGCTGTTAAAATAGCAACTTTCTAAGTTTGTAGGAGACCTAATGAAAATCTCTGCCTGACTTTGTCCTGTCTTGAACTATGAGTTGTGCCTGCTGGTCCCTATTCCTTCAATAAGCAGACTA